>NW_018253752.1:12414-21827 GCF_001263595.1 Phalaenopsis equestris | reverse complement strand
ATTTCATGATTTTTTGAATTCTCTGTGATTTATTAGAATTATTTTAAATTCTGGGTTATTTAATAAAAATAAAATATTTTAAATGATGAAAATTAAGTTTTATGTTTTTGAAAAATTTCTCTGATGTCAGAGAACACAAGGGAGCAAATTTTATATTTTTTTGATTTTTCTTTGATTTATTAGAATTATTTTAGTGGAAATCCATGTTTATCCCTGATCACAGAGAACTCAAAATTATTTTATTTTTATAAAATATCCCTGATCACATAGAACTCAAAAAACTAAGTTTCATAATTTTTTGAGTTATATTTTGATTTTTTAAAAATCATTTAAGTGCCAAAAGTGGTATTTATCTTTGAAAATCAACATAAGTTATCAAATGAACTCAAAATATTTTGAAATTTTTATGGTGAGTTCTCTAGATCATAGACAATAGTGGAGATAAAAAATTAAGTCATTTAAATGTTTATATTTTCCAAAATTAATTATCTTAATAATTTGGGGTTTGTGAAAATTAGGTGCATTTTAAATGACTTGACCCATGAAATTCTTTCCAAAAGCTTCTCTGGTCATGGTGGACCTTTCAAAATTTTCTTAGAATTTTCTAATCAATATGCTAATTTCCATGATTATTTTTAGGAAATAAGGTGCAAGAACTTGAAAAATATGGATCTCTATATAGGAACCTCCTCTTATTTTGGAAAAATCAGAGGATATTTCCCTTGACAGAGGCTGCAACATGCCAAAATTTCAAGCCAAGGTGATGTGTTAGTATGCATGGAGAATGAAATGATTCCAAACAATGTTTAATAAATTAAAAATATTGTATGCATTAAATGGACTTGAAATTTATTCCACATTGTTCTCCTCTGTTCACTGAGCAAGAGGGTATTTTTATTTTATTTTTGTGATTTTTCTACACAAAGTTATGAATTTTTAAAGCTAGGGATATTTATTTAAATAAGAAAATACCCTATTTATCTATTTAAACACGCGGTGCCGCATCAACCTGCGACGACTCTGAAGGCACACGTGGTGCGCTCTAGTTGGATGCCGCCATCTACGTAGCCGCTGACTCGATCCGCGGTTTATGTCCTAAAGCGCTTTCCGACACGATCTCCTCCGTCCATTCGATACACGCTTGATTTAGCGGCTCCCCGTCATCATCCCTGATAGAATGATCTTGTGACCGTCCTCACCGAAACCCTAAGATCTCAGCCTAGACTCAACCAAATCACTTCTGGTTTGATCCTATGGACTCGTCTAAGTGAGACGAACACATTCATACGGTAACCAAGCAATCAAATTAAGCCTAATTAAATGTAGAATCAAAATAGGCTCAGGAGGGAGAGAAATTTTATACCTTTGCTCTGAGAAGAAAAGCTTCAATTGGAGGTGCTCTACACATTCTTTGAGGTCCAAGGAGACTAGGGATTGAGCCTCTAGTCTTGGTGTAAAGCCTAGGAGTGATTTTGATCAGGACCAATTTTGGGTGTTGATTGAAGTCTATGCTAGGGGCTCTGTGGAAGGTGGATTTGATGGGGCTTTGTATCCTTTCACTATTGTGAAGGTGTGGGTGATGTTAATTTGGGTTTGGTGGAATATTGGGTTCTGTCCTGGTTTCCGGCAAGGTTTCAAGCTCAAAATTGAGCTCCAGCAGTGGGAATTGGTGGGGGAAAATAGTTGGAATGCACTGAGGGGATCTTAGGGAAGCTTTGTGAGTGATTTGGGGAGGCTTCTCTAAGAAAATTTTAGCACTTTATTTAATGGCCATTGAGGTGGCCTTTTTATAAAAATGGGGTTATGGTGGGTGGCATGGCCAATTTGGAGGGGGAAAGTGGTGGTTAGGGGGGCAGAGGAGCTCTACAATTCAATTTGGCTGAGCTGGCCTCTAGATTTGATTTGGGTGAGGTTCCATGGGAGTAGCTCTCAATTTTGAGCTTTTTCGGCCACTAGGTTGGCCGCTCAGCCGGGGGGGAGGTGGTTAGGTGCTCAGGGCAGTGCTCAGGGCATCCAGAGGAATCCATCACAACAATTTAATGCAAATATGTTTTGATTTGGCGAAGATATCTTAATCATGTGTATTTTTTGAAATGAGATCCCTTAATTTGGGGTACCTTTGTTCCATGGCTTGATTTAGGTGATTTCATGGTGTTTGGACTGGTCATTAAGTCCAACTAATGGCTGTGGTGGAGTTAATTTGGTGACTTTAGGGTGGTTAGGTCACATTTCGTGCATGGGTCCAAGTGGGTGCAAATGAACAAATCTTGGGTTTATTATAAGCTATCTATGTAAATTGGCCCAAATAAATGTTTTATTTTGTGTATATGATCATAAGGAACAACTTTTGTGAAGGATGGAAGTGGTTTTGAGCTCAATTGAAGGGTCAATTTAAGGGAATTTTGAATTTTAGTCAATTTGGTCATGTTGGGCTAGGCTTGGGTCTAGCTTGGATTAGCCTTGGGATCATTCAAAATTGATTATTGTAAATGGTCAATAGGAACCATATGAAGAGTTTTCAACATGAATTGGGTGCCAATTTGGGGGTTCAATCGGGTGAAATTTGGGGACTTAGCAAATTTGGGGCTAAATTTGGGAATTTTGGATTTAGGCCAAAATCAAAAGAATTTGAGGCCTAACCAAGGCAAATTGATGGTTGATTTTTATGTATAGAAATGTTATCAAGATTTTTCAACATTAATTGGGGCAAATTGACTAGGCCATGGGCTCAATTTGGTGAGATTAGGTCATGTGGCCAAAATTGGGGTTTTGACCTAAATCAAAATAGGGCTCAAATCATGGGCCAATTAGGCATGGATTTGGTTTTTTTTTTATCATATCAAAAGATAATTTGAGTTTAGGAATGAAATTGGGGTCAATTGAGATCAAATTGATGGACATTTGAGTTGAATTTGGGGAAATTTGGGTCTTTAAAGGCAAATTTGGGAATTTTGGTTAAAGATGGTCAAATTGGCCAAATTGGGTCATATGGCAGTTGCAAAAAATGAAATTGGGGATATTTTGCATTTATTTAGATTTTATGTGAAATTATTGGAAATATTTAGGATTTATTGGGATTTTCTGGGAATTTTTGGAATTTTTTGAATTTTGGGCTATAGAGGGGTATTTTAATAATTTGGGGTTTTTTTTAGGGGCAAAAGGCCAAGATGGGTATTTTGATTGGATTGGGTAACTAATCACCCTAAATGAGCAATGGACCAAAGGAAATCCCATTTTGGGTCCTCTATGTAGTGGTCTTAGTCAACCCATAGCTCTAGGGCTGGTAGGTTTAGGGGACTATCTACATGAGTGTCCCAAAAAGATCAAGGGACCTAAGCTAGAAATTTGAGTTTAGGGTTGTGAGTGATTGTGAGTGTAGATGAGTGTAGTGAGTGCCCTAGCTCCAGACCAACACCCAAGCTTAACCCTAAGGTCCAGCAATCCTAAGGGTGACTCATCTTGAGTTTCCCTTATAGTGACCCCACCTACTAAGTATTTAGAGGTTGAAACCAATATGTGGAACTTTAAGTTGAGTAAAGAAGAGTTTGAAATTTCTAATGGTGAGGGTGTCTTCTATAGTTTTCTACGAATAGTCAATAGGAAAGTCCTATGGCTAGACCCTAGGCTACTAAAGAGAAAAAAATTAAACCCCAAACAAAAGTGAGGTCAACATATACATATCTTTAATGACTTGAATATAAGTCATATCAACACCTTTCTTCTCAAGACCTCTCCAAAGGATATCACTTGGAACCTTATCGTAAGATTTTTCTAAATCAATAAAAATCAAATGCAGTTCCTCCTTATTATCTTAGAACTTCTCCATCAAACCTCTCAATAAATCTATAGCTTCCATTGTAGACCTGTCCTGCAA
Organism: Phalaenopsis equestris; assembly: GCF_001263595.1. Taxonomy (NCBI): domain Eukaryota; kingdom Viridiplantae; phylum Streptophyta; class Magnoliopsida; order Asparagales; family Orchidaceae; genus Phalaenopsis; species Phalaenopsis equestris. Next base: position 17,953 of record NW_018253752.1, on the reverse strand, counting down.
AATTCAAATTGATTATCAGAAATATTTGTAATACGACTTAACCTATCAGTTACCCTCTCCCATATTTGCACACTCTTATGCATCCCCTTTATTCTAAATAATGAATCCTGAGGCATCTTTTTAGTTTTTAAAATAATATTAAAGAGTTTAGTAAGCCAAGAAACTCTCAAATCTCCTAAACATTTTCATACTTCAATTGGGATATCATCAGATCCTACAAACTTTCCTCTCTTGGTTTTCTTTAAAGCCACTTTCCACCCTTGATTTTCTTTAAAGCCTTCTCAACCTCATTTTTACTTGTTTTCTTTAAAGCCATCTCAACTTCTTTTTTACTAATGCGACAGTAAAAATGAAATGTTTTATTATTATTAAAGATATTAAAATCACTAAAGTCAATCAAATTTTCAGAAACTTCATTAAAAAGTTTATCAAAATAACTCACCACCTATGTTGAATATTTTTTTTGATAAAAGAGCATTATACGGCTCCCAGTTTATTTCAGCAAAAAGGAGAACACAAAATACAGAAAATGAACCTATTCACACCCTAAACAAGTCACACAAGAAAGTACAGCCTAAGGTTCCTCCATCTCAAACAAAAAGAAAATACAACTCACATAAAACCCAAACAAAAACAAAAACACCCAAAACATCAGCAACCAGAAATAAGATCCAAAATAGTCAGCTGAAAAAGAGCATGAGGCACCACAGAAAAAAGAACAGTAGAATTCTTATGAGAACCAACTTTAGCCGCCCAAATAGAAGCCATATTACCTTCACACTTAATATGTGACCACTGTATAACCAAATTATTTGATAACTTTTCAGTTTGCTTAACATGATGGCTAATACTTCAATGATGTTCCATCTTAAACCTGCAAGCTTTTCAGAGTATAAGAGAGTCAATTTAAACAATAATATGAGTCCAAACAAACTTTCTAGCCACCAAGAGACCAAAAAAATCGCATCTGCCTCAGCAACCAAAGGAGATACAGGACAAGAAGTTGCATGATAACCCCCATTGAATTTCTACAAACACCACCAACACCCGCAGAATTAGAATTCCAACTCTCATCAGTGTTAATCTTAATAAACGATGCTAAAGAACAACATCAATGAATTCAAATAGGGCACTTATGTTTCGGTACAATAGCAATCTGCAGAGGCTAGAAAACACTAAGCGACTTACCATTAATAGGACCTTTGGAATGAGTAAGAAGAGACACTTTTTTAAATAATTGAGGATCAAACTAACACTTTTAGCAATACTAGGTAGCTCATTTTTGAATTTAGCATTGTTTCCCGTAACTCAAATAAACCAAATGATAATAGAAGGAACATTAGTAAAAAAGAATGCCCCAGATAATTCCAATTTTTATAAATGTCCAAAAAATGATTAATTGAAACAAATTTTTGCTGAAAAGGAGTTTAGCAGTGTCCTGAGCCAAAATCAGATAAGTAAAATTGCAATTACCAAATAAATGCAGAATATTTTTTTCATTAGAATTGCATAAAACACATCATGAAGGAAGCCTCAACCCCTTCAATTTCAGAATATCACAGTAGGAATAGAATTATGGAAAACACACCACACAAAGAAGGAAATAGAAGGCTTCACCCAACTATTCCAAATCCACTTCAGATTAATCCTTTGAAATCTTTATAAAGATTTAGAAAATATTTTAGAATAAGAATCCTCAATGTCACCCTTAATTCTCAACACATCAACCTTATCACAAGAAATAGGAAGAGATGACATAAATTTAGTATCAATTGGATGAACCAACTGAGCCAAATCAGCACTATTCCAGCAATTATCATACCAAAAGACAAAAACAGCAAAGTTATCATTTTAAGGACCCCCATAAAAATCCACGAAAGGACCTTTACCTAGCCAATCATCATATCAGAAAGAAACATTTCCTTTACCAATATTCCAAAAAATTAAGTCCTCAGTTTGCTTTGTCACTATCAACATTTCACGCCAAATAAAAGTGTCAGATTTGCAATAAGAAATGGATAGAGGATGCTGCCTTTTACAATACTTAACAATCAACAAAGTAGCCCAGAAAGAATTGTTTAAAAGGAATCGATACCATAATTTCATATATTTGATTATGATAAAATCAACTAAGCTTCTAAAACCAAGACCACCTTTGTCAGGGGGTCTACAAAGTTTCTATCAACAACTCCAATGTATATTGGTTTTCCCTTTTCCATCCCATAGAAATTTATTAAAGAGTTTTATAACCACTTTGCAAACCCAAAAGGCATATTCATCACCTGTAAAACATAGAGAGGTAGAAAAGTGAGAATACTCTTTTAAAGAGTAATTCTCTCACCAAATGAAAGGAACTTCTTCTCCCAACTTAAAATTATTTTATGAATTTTGCCATCCAAACTTAAGCAAAGTGCACTCCTACTCAAGCCTTTGCTTAAAGTAAAACCCAAATAAGACAAAAGAAGAGAGGCCTGCTAACAACTAGTAGTATCTAAAATCCAATTTTTCTTGCTAGCAGAAATATGTTTAACTTTAACCAAGGTGGATGAGTGACGTATGGTACTAAATGAGTCACATCAACTCAAGTGGTTGAATCACTCCCACATGTCGAAGTAGTTGAACTTTGTCTCTCCAGAGGAGTTGACCTAGCCTGCCTAGAAAGGGACAATTATTAGGGCATATCATCATTTCTATCAAGGACGCATGTCCATCTTTAAAGGCGACCTTTTTATCAAGATATCATGGATGAGTGACGTATGGTACTAAATGTATTTTCTATTATTTTCTTCTTTTTGTATAAAAGGGGAGTCAACAAGTAAGGAGATAATCTTAGATTTCTTTCAAGTCTCTCTCTCTCTAACACTTTAATCCATAAAACCTTCTCCAAGCCATTTTTTTGGCTTGTCGGAAGTTTAATTTAATACACAATCCCAAAGATTTTCTCTTAAACCTCAGCACCATCTCTCTCTCTCTCTCATACCTTTCTTCCATGATAATAATTTTACCAAACTATATGTACTCATGAGTGATACGGGAACCTATGGCTTAAAATGCCTTAACATGAGGTTTTTGTTCACTCCATGAGTTGAACTTTCCCCTTTCGGCACAATATGAGAAGAACTAAGACTGAGGGGTGCACTATCTACAGAAGATGACAAGATGGGATATATTTCTTTTCAAAGGGGTCAAATGATAAAATTGCCACCATTAATATAGTAAAAATTAAATTTAGATGGGTAATTGCACACCCTCGGTTACACATGGGATTTATTTACATATTGCACCTAAATTGTGGAGGTCAGCACATGCTTTAGGTGGCAGCACTATAAAAAGAAAAAAATAGAAGTATATATTTAATGGCTATGTTGAAATATGAGTTTGTTGTGAATCAAATGCATTTCTTCCATATTAATTTAAGCAATGTTTTTCAAAATCTATGTTCATTATTTAAAAAAAAATGTAAATTTAATATATGGATGACAAATTTATTATTTTTTACACACAAATATGACCAATTGGAGCTTTTGAAATAAGGGTAAATTAGTGATATTGGTTTATGCTAAATTCAATTTCCTTATATGGTGAAAAAGTGAGGTTTGTTTCGGAAGTTACTTAGATATTTCTTAATACTTTGGGTCCTCTCTAAGTTTTGGAATGTCAATTTTTGTATATGAACAAACATCACATAAGCATCACATATTGACATTTTATTGCTCAAGCTTTTACGATTGGGATCACTAAAATCTTTTAAACTCACATCATAGAAAAGAAAATTCAAGAATTTTTGGGCTAAGAGCCTTAAGATGTCAAGAGATTACATTGATTTGTGTCACTCTAATGGGTGTAAGAGACAGTCGTGATATATTATTATTAGTACAAGAATTAATGAAAGGCCATGCAATATAAATATGTATGGACTAGGCTCTGGCAAATTAAGTCCAAAATTTGTAACTTGAAGGTACATAACCAAATTTTATAATTCCCTTTCTTTCAAGTTATAATTTATTTTCTTTAATAAAAAAATGCTCTAAAATTAAAAAAGTGTGTGTGTTTTTTTTCTATAAATTTTTATCTTTTAAATGTGTCACAAGGAGCCTAACAAGACATATGTGCAATCATAAATGATTAATATAAAATATTTTAAATCTCAAAATAACTCTAAAAAAATTTGTAAAAAAAAGGTGTGAGATGAAATAAAATCATAAAGTTCTCACCCAATTGATCTTCTACCCTACTCCCAAGTGCATTTTATCTCAACAACATAAACATATAAGTACATCCATTACTAAAACATATGAAATACCTCACTAGCCCTTAAATTTTTACAAAATTCCTAAGGGGCTTTACTTGACCTAGAAATTTAATCCAAGCCATAAAGATTTGTCAAATCAAACCAATCCTTAAAATGTTATACATGTGTGAGTAGTCATATTCTCTTAAACAAATGGTGGCATATAAATGACAATGAGGATCATAGATCTTAACTTTAGAAAACATGACAATCTATCTCCATAATTAAGTTTCACAATGAGAAAAAATGATGAAAAGAGGATTTATTCTTTATAGAGTAATGAAAATAGCTAACCTAGATGATGTATATTTAATCCTGTTGATATGAGCAAATGATATAAGTGTTTATCAACATGTTAATATGGTAGTACATTATGCTTAAATGTGTATTGTAAAGCTTAATTTTACATAAAATAACTCCAGACTTAATCTATAGAGATAGTTAGCAATCTAAGCTGTGTGTGAAAGTCAAATAACCAACATTTTATGGGCTAATACATTGACATTTTATGAATAGATTTGATGTAAGTGATATTTTTACTTAATAATTTATTTATATTTTGATTCTTTTAAAATTTGCATATATTAACTTTCATTTTGTTTATAACAAATATATATATATATATATATATATATATATATATATATACATATCTATACATATAGATACATGTGTATATGTACTTATATACACCTATATGTATATACATGTACACACACATATAAACATGTTTATATATACATAAATACGCTCATTTATATATACTCATATATACAAAGCCCGATACGATGGTTCCTTCTCCGTCTCTGCCAGAGGTAGCGATTCGATGGCGACGCGGGTGATCAATTGTCATGGCTCGCTCGTACGCTGGCACGACGGCCGGCGGCTTTGGTAACACTGGTAAAAGGTTTCGTTCCTATGCCAGCGTGACCGCTGATGGCGTTCCAAACTTCCCTTCTGCATTCTACGACAATCTCGCTCTCGAATCTGATACTTTTTTCGTTCAACGTCCTGGCCGGAAAGAGGGAAAACTTGTTCTCTTCCTCTCTGATGTCGAGAACAGCGAACTCGCCTCTTCCTGCCGTCTTTATCTGGTAGGGAAGTTCCTGTATGGGCATCCTAAAATGGAGTTTCTTCGAAAACACTTTGAATTGATGAGACTTACGGGAGATTGAAAGATAGGTCATTTAGATGGAAGGCACATTTTAATTCAACTGTCCAATGAAGAGGACTATACGCGCCTGTTTG
>NW_018253752.1:10775-12021 GCF_001263595.1 Phalaenopsis equestris | reverse complement strand
TACATATATATATACATATATATATATATATATATATACACATATATATATATATACTATTGTCTCCCTACATGTTAGACTAATGAGGAGGTTACAAAAATAAGATCAGCTGGAGAACATGTTGATTCAATACAGGAATCATCAGTCCTCCCAAAAAATAACCAAAAACAATAATTTGCCTATTTAAGGCAGCAAATTCAAGTTCAATAAAACCCCCAAACAACATGGGGGAGCAACACAAGAAAGGAGGAGGAGTTGGAACATCAAATGAAGCAAAGCAGTCTCCATTAATCTTGATTAGCAATTCTGAAATGTGGGACATCTATCATATCTCCCTACAATAAAAACTGAAGGGTGTGGGGAGGGGTAACAGCAACAGAGAAATCCTTTGAGTTATAACCATGTTTAGCTAGCCAATTTGCAGGCTGGTTTCCTTCCTTATATATGAAAGTGTAGTGCACCTTGAGCTGTGAGGTTAGCTCTCTGATTTTTTTGATCCAATATGAAAGATGCCAGGGTACATGCTCCTCATAATTCAACATATTAGTCACTGCTGTAGAATCCACTTCTAACCATAAATTATACCAGCTAGTCATTTTGGCAATCTTTAGGGCCCAATAAACAGCAATTAGTTCTGTTTCAAGTGCATCAACAACCATAACAGGAGTATAAAAGTGTAGTAAGAATTTTCCCAGGTGATTTTTGTAGACACCCCCCACACCTGCTCCTGAATTATTGAAGGTTCCATCTGTATTTATCTTAACAGTATTATGTTCTAGAGGTTTCCAGTAAACCTTGTGGACTTGAATAACCCTGTAGACTTGAATCTGGTCAGGCTATCCCAAAGAGTAAGAGTTGGAAATGTTAGGGAATCTTTTAAGTTTAATCATCTTGTGTACATAAGACAGGCTGTTTCTAACAATCTTTTCAGTTTTTGGTATGCAATCTTCAAACTTAGCCTTGTTTCTCTCCATCCATATAAACGAAGCAACAATAAGGGGTATAGAAGCATAATTCCTCTTTTGCCATGTTTGCCAGCAGGTGGTAAGTTTGTCCCAAGTAAAGAGTTTATTATCTATATTCAGGTGTGACAGCAGTTGGTGCCATACAAGTTGGACAAAATTGCATTCAAAAAAGAGATGAGGCAGTGATTCCTCCTCATGTAGACAAAGCATGCATATAGAAGGTCCCCTTAATCCTTTTAGTTTAAGGATGTCATCCGTAGGAAGTAGGTTATGAAATGCCC
>NW_018253752.1:9828-10701 GCF_001263595.1 Phalaenopsis equestris | reverse complement strand
GCTCCCATTGGAAGACTTTGGAGTAGATAGCTTTGGTAAGACTTTGATTGGAGAATGAATGCTAAACAATTTTATCAGGCTTGCTTCTATCAATTTTAACGCTAGCAATTTTTGTGACTGGGTTGGCTTGGAGAATATTTGACAGCTTAAGTAAGGACCAGTCTTCATCAACCCAACAGTCAGCAACTTTGAGATCAGTGTTAGGGACACTACTGATAGGGGACAGCCAATCTTTAGGGCACCAATTATCAACCCAAAAACTTATATCCCATTTTCCCAAATCCCAAATAAAAATATTTTCAGTAGTTTGTCTTATATTCAGCATCTTCCCCTAGATTTTGGAATCCCCTGTTTTCCTTTCAATAAGTGTGGGATGCTGGTCTCTACAATATTTTCCCCTCATGAAATTATCCCACAAAGAAGTTTGGGCTCTAAATTTAATCCATAGCTTACATATGTTGATTTAAAAGAGTTGGTTAATACCCTTAAAGCCAATGCCCCCAGCCAGCTGGGATTTAGCCACCTTTTGCCAAGAAGCCCAATGCATTTGCTGCCTCTGACCTGACCACAAGAACCTTTTAAATGTTCTTTCTAATTGGATTTGGATGCTTTTCTTTATATTTTTCATCTGCAAGATATAAGAGGGAAAGCAGTTAGAATGCTTTTCAGCAGTGTAATTCTACCACAATTAGATAGAAAAGATTGTGTCCACCCATTAAGATAAGAAGTGATCTTATTTATGACTTCCTCAAACTGTATTTGTCTAGTTCTTCCAGTGAGTAGCATGACACCTAAGTACTTGACAGGAAGCTGGGAGTTGGAGAAGCCAGTATAACTAGAAGCCCATTGTTTGCAATTTGGATTTGCAAGTTT
>NW_018253752.1:5897-9789 GCF_001263595.1 Phalaenopsis equestris | reverse complement strand
CCAGAGTGTGTTTGAAACTTTGAAGAGTCTGATACACTTTCCTCACTGCATTCTTGTGAGCTCTTAAGAATACCATGATGTCATCAACATAGAGTAAGTGAGTGATGGCTATGTTGGATCTATGATGGTAAATAGTGTAGCTTTGGTTTAGCAGAGATTCATCCAGAATTGTAGATAAATAATCAATAGCAATGATGAAAATGGTGGGGGATAAGGAATCCCCTTGCTTCAAACCTCTGGTTGCAGTGAAAAACCCCAGCCTTTCCAATTTATGAGAATAGAATGGTTATTATTGTGTAGCCATCTGTGAATAAGTTGACGGAATTCTATATGAAACCCTCTTGCAGTGAGAACTTCCACAATGAATCCCCAACTGATAGTATCATAAGCCTTTTTCAAATCTAGTTTGTAGATCAAATTACCACCTCTGTAGGCCTTATTCAGATCATGTAGTAGTTCCTGTGCCAAATGAGTGTTGTCAATAATAGATCTCCCCTTCACAAAGGCAATTTGATTGGTTCTAATGATATGTTCAAGATGAGGGTGAAGTCTATTGACAATGATTTTGCTGATTGCTTTACTGATGACAGTGGCTAGACAAATTGGTCTAAAGTGATTCTAGTTGGTTTGCATCTCAGATTTGGGGATCAGCACAAAAGTAGAGGCACTGAAGTAATGTGGGAGATTGTTTCCTTAGAAAAAGCTAGCCACAACAACTATAACCTCAGGCTTAATAATTTCCCAAGATTTTTTATAGAACTCAGCAGTGAATCCATCAGGGCCAGCTGCTTTGTTGCTATATATAGAATTCATAGACCGCCCAAATCTCCTTTTCATTAGGAATTTCAGTAAGTTGTAGGTTTGCTCTGTAATTCAGCTTAGCAGAGAAATAATTTGGATCAATAGGGATTTTGTGATTATGGTCTTGATTCAGTAGGTTTTTAAAATAGCTTACTGCATCATTTACTATTTCAACGTTCTCATGTAGCCACTTCCCCTCAGCATCTTCAATAGCATGTATAGTATTACATTTCTTTTTGTATTTGATATAAGCATGGTAAAATTTGGTGTTTCTGTCCCCATAAGTGAAGATGTTCATAGCAGCTTTCTGCTTAAGAAATTGGTCTTGATAATCAATAGCAATAAGAAGTTTGTTTTGGACAGTAAGCAGTTCCTTTTCCTCAACCATTTATTCCAGTTCATCTTGCTCCAATCTTATTGCTCCAATCTTATTGCTCCAATCTTATTACTTCCTCTTCTAGCTCTTGCACTTTAGTAAGGACGTTTCCAAATGCCCCCCAACTCCATTTCCTAAGGGCATTGGCAGTTTTAATTTGCAGCAAACTGAGTTTAATGAAGGATTCAATATGTGAAATTCCATTCCAAAAGTTAGCAATGTAGGAGTTGTAAGAAGGATGGGAAGACCACATATTAAGATATCTAAAAGGGGGAGGGGAAGATGTATTATCTTAGGAGGTGATGCTAATAAGGATTGGTTTGTGGTCAGAACCAGCAAGGCTAAGATGAGTGACAAAAGTGAGAAGGAAATGGTTATACCAGCTATCATTGACTAAGACTCTATCAAGTCTTTCCCAAATTTTACCCCTCTTCCAAGTAGAAGTAGGTCCCTTGAAACCCAAATCAAACAAACCAGTACTGTGAATATTATCATTAAAGGTGTTCATTTTGGCTTGGCTAGGAGCTCTACCCCCAGATTTTTTAGCAGAAGAAGTAATGCAGTTAAAGTCTCCCCCTACAATCCAAGGGGAATCCATCTGCTGGCTGATATTCAACAAGCAATTCCAAAGCTCTTTTCTATCATCCTTTGTACAACCTGCATAAATGAAGGTAGCATGTCCCAAATGACCATTGATATTAAACTTGAAATGAACAAATTGTTGATGATTAACAATAATGTTCCATCTGATTTCTTTTCTACATAAAATCCAGATTTTATTGTTGGTATTGGCAAAATTATTGAAACCAAGAAACTTTTTTATTAGCTTTTGATAGTTCTTGTGAACCATAGGTTCAAGAATTACTATGCACCAAAGTTTATATTTATAATTCAAATGTAAAACTCTTTTAAGAGAGAAGGGGTTGGCTATTCCCCTAATATTCCAGCAAAGGATATTAATCATTTGATGGATGAATTTGGAGGGATGGTTGTGGTCTTGATTTGGTTCTACCTCTGTGACGATGGGGAGAACCAAACTTTGTTCTGGCTTTACCCTCTGTCTGCATTAAGCTGACTCCCTGCTGTAATTTATGCACTTCTGTCACTTGTTTTCTTTTTCTTCTGGCTGTTTGAACCTGTCAATCTTCTTCAATAGCCTGTTTAAGACTAGTGATTAAAAGTTCCTCAGGAGCCTTGCCATGAGTGTCTATCTGAGTTTCCTCTTGAAGGGAAGGTGAAGGAGTGATCATTATAATTTCATTAGTTTCCTTTCATACTGTTTTGATTGGAGAGTCCACTGTGATTCTGTTTGGAGGGGAATCTGATAGCTCACCCAAAGGATCAGCCGATGAAGAGTTTACATTGATTATTAGGGTGATCCCTCAATCCTTTGAGTGGTTTCTTTCCTATTGTTCAGATGTGTTTCTTCAGCAATGTTCATAGTGGCTTTCAATGAGTTATTTCTTGTTTCCCTATGGTCCCTGCCAGTTTTCCTTTTAGGGGGTGGATGTAACCTGTAGCACTTTTCCACTGTATGGCCAAACATTTTGCAATGCTGCAATAGTAAGGTTTTTGTTCAGGGAAAATATCTTGCCAAAATCCTTCAGTGTCTGAGCCAATCCATACTCTCTTCAGTTCAGGTAGGGTAATATCTCTCTCCAATTTTATTCTTGCCAAGGCTGGCCTAGCTTTATTATATGTGGGGGCATCCACTTTCAAAGGTGTGCCCAAAGCTCTTCCTATGTTGAATAAGGCATTCAACTTGAAGAAAGGAAGTGGAAAGTCTGACAACTTATACCAAAGAGGAACCATAGGTGGCTCTTTACTTGGATCAAAGTCAGAAGTCCACTTTACAATCTTCATGGTAGCTCCAACAATAATTACTGATTGCTTAGCAAAGAGTTTCATAATCTTCCTCCACTGCTAATTGGATTAGTAGGTGCCTCCCATCCATTAGGGTCCTAACGTCCAAGTACCAATAAATTTTAGAGATTCAAAAAATTTTCTAACCAGCTCCATTTTGGGGTGGCACAACTGAAATTTTCCCACTAAGGTGAATTTCACTTCCTCCTTAAGAGAGGTTAAATCTCTGTTTGTAAAGAACACTGCAGTTTCCCCCTCCTTAGATCCAAGTGGGTGAATGCAAGGACTACATCCTCTCCCTGCAGTTGTATCATGAAATTTCTGAGGGAACACCAAGTGGTCATAATCTTGTAGAACTTCATTAGTTCTTCCAACAACCCCAGCATATGTTGCTTTGGTCCATTGAGAATCAGTGGAAACATCAATAGGTGTAGTCATGGTAAAACTACCACCAGATAAAAGGAGAGACCACACCCAGCGGCAGTCAGAGAAGACAGTGCAGTCTCCAGAGGTCACCAACCAGTGGAAACCACCAGAAGGGCACCAGCCGACCTAACCAAACTTGAAAGAAACCAAAAACTAGTTTTCCTTCCACTGATAGGCAACAAAAGAAAAAATGCCAGGAAGGAAAATCCCCACAGCCAAGAGAGCAGCCAGAGAAATGCTCAATGAAACAGTAACTCCTATGAAAAACACAAGAGCACCTCCACCACCACTTGGGATATGAACCAGCAGAAAGGTAGACACCACAAACCACCACTTCTGAGTTCCTCTTCAGTCAGCAGTCACCAATCTTCATCCTTTCTGAAACCCTAGCAGAGCACCACACTCTTCAGCCGCCAACATCTTGTA
>NW_018253752.1:0-5828 GCF_001263595.1 Phalaenopsis equestris | reverse complement strand
TATATAAAAGCATTTACATGTTCAAGATTTTTTGTTTATTTTTGAAATATATCATTTTCTATGAAGTTTTAAATCAAACAAAAATTTTTAAATTTTGTTATTAATTGATATCTTTTCAAATATTTAATGCTTTACAAAAATGAATATATATTTGGTTAAAATTAAAATCTAATTAATATCTATCAAACTCTAAATAATCTAAATCAATTAAACATTGATGATTTATGTTTATGTTATATTTTATATTAATTAAATATAAATTACGTGAATTAAAGCTTAACTCCAATTAGATACTTTTTTATCTTCAAACAAAATAACTTAAGAGTTCAATTTAGTCCTAATTAGCATACCAATTGGAGTTAAAATTTCATTCATGTAATTTTAGGACTAAATTGAAGCTCTTAAGTTAGTTTAGGTTGAAAGACAAATCTTTCAACCACTAGGCTAAGGAGGCTTGCATAGCCCAAGTTAGTTTAGGCTGAGCTTGACTTAACCTTGGAATTGATTGATTTTAGACTGATAAGCAAGTCTTAAAAGTATCTTTGGACTTGGTCAATCAACTTTTATTAGTTGTAGGTCATCTGAATCAAATGCTTAAATTAACACAAGGCATACATAGTAGGCTTAGGTCTGATTAAAAAATTAGATCAAGTTAGGCTTAGTTAAAGTAGGTGTTCAATATGGGGTTTAACAAAGTGTCCAAAATGCCAATTAAAATATAAAATTTACAGTATTTTTATCAATCCATAACATATAATTATTTTACAAGAGTTAAAAAAAATTAATTAAATTTTGGTCAATCTTGATTAAGTGTATTTGATACCTAAACAAGAGAAACAAGTCATTTATATGAATAGTGAGATCATATGTAGATCAACTAGATGCATTTAATACTATGATTAGTACACATCAGATAAATTTGGTTACCAAATAAGTTATATCAAAAGTAATGTTAACAAGTACCATTATTGAAAAGAAGAAAGAGGAGTTTGTCAAAATTCTTACCATTGATGAAGGGATAATTAAGGCAACCTTAATTCCCAAATCATTTAATTCTTAATAAACAACAAATATATGACTTTACATGGGAATTCTTTGAGATGTTGGGGAAGATCTAACCATCACTAATCACAATGTCCGACATCATTGCAACAAACAAACCATCAAGTAGAATAAAATATTGTTCTCAAATGAGAATAAAGCAAAAGTCAAAATAGAGGTCGAGATGTTCTTAAAAGCCAACTTCAATTGGGAAGGGTGTTCTCTCGAGTAAACTTTCAATATTATTAAATTTATACCAAAATAGATTTCACAAACTATCCATCCAAGAAGGCAAATCTTAATGGACATATTTCTTAAGTGTTTCAAGAACAAAAAATCTTATTACAATCCTCATATCTAAGTGGATCAAATGTGCTTGAACATTTTTTCTCTACTCGAGTAAATAAATTCACTCGAAAAGAATATTTTATATCTCAAATGAGCCAATTCTATTTGGACATTCTCTTTACTCTAGTGAGCAAAATCCCTTGGGTGAATTGTACCCTTTTAATGGATCAAACCCACTAGGTGTTTCTTTGCATAAGCAAATCATATTTGTTTAAGCAATATTCATGCCCTTGCACTCTAAATATTTAAATTTTGTCGAGGCAATTAGAATTGCTTTTCTAAGTGTTTTGATCATTTCTAAACACTAGAAAACAGTTGAGTGCTTGATGAAATTCGTCTAATCATTTAACCATTAGATTGAATAGTATGCATTTGCAGATCTAATTTGAATCAATACTCCTAACTAGCTACTGGATCAAGTTCTTAGACTTAACAAGTTCTTAGACTTAGGATTGAATTATTGTTTCAATTGATATATATCATCATCAATGTTTGCTCATTTTAAGACAATAATTAACATGTCATAATCTAATCACATGTGATTGATTAAGAGATCCTAATAATCTAAAAACAAGATACATTAGCAATTTTAAATAAATAAATGAACATATTTAGATCATATATAAGATCACCCTTTTCAAAATAAAACTTTTGCAAAATTATTTAAAAATTGTTTATATAATTATGTAAATTGATCAAATCTATATTTCAAATTATTAAAAAAAAAACCTTATTCTAAGACATTTTTTTTTTCAAAATCAACAAGTAAAAAGGTGAAAGTCTTACTCTAATTAAGACTTTGAGATAAAATCGAAGCTGTAGAATTAGTATCACACAAATGGTATGACCCCCAATGACCCATTAAATTTGAACAAATTAAGATTTTATGATAAACAAAAATTAACATTTTGAACTAATTAGACTTATGTGCACTAAGTTAGAGATATGCATAAATTATTTAAGTGGTATATAAATGATTAATATTTATTTAAATACTGATTTTTAAAATTGGAATTTTTTATTAGCATGAATGATTTCTAAAAAGCTAATTAAAATTTGAGTCAGCTATGTTACATGAACCTAAAATTTCAACTATAAAGATGATATTAAAAACCAAATTAAATATAATAAGAATGAAAATGCGAAAAACAGCTGTGAAAGAACCAAGATTTACATACATACCATCCAGTTCATATTTATAAATCTAATACCTAAACGTCCATTTTTATACATACATGTGTATTTCACTTTTTAAAACTACTGCTATTTTTTTTATGTGATATAGAAATCTGAGTTGTACGAACACAAAAAAGAAAATTTCAGTTGCTTTTTATGCAAATAAATAGAATTTGGGTGGTATGCATGTAAATGCCCCAAAGAAAAGTTATTCAATATCAAATGGAAATAAGGTATAAAAATATTTACATTCCTTGGGCTTGTACAATAAAAGATGAAAAAATGTAACAAAGAGATGGAAATATTTGCCGTAACTAGTCTAAATCCTCTCCAATTTACTCATGCAATATAATGTGTTAATTCAGTTATATGCAAGATCACTCATAAAAATTCAAATTATGCATATTAACCAACACCATTTTTTTCTTTTAGGGGCATTTACATACACTTAATTCGTATGTATTGACATATCTAGCCCCTAAACTTTGCTTTTTTTTTTACATTTCTACCAACCAAATCATTATATCACATCAAAAACACCACTAACATAATTTTTACAAACATACCTTTTTCATGCATTTGTAAAGTGGCATGTATATAGATGTAAAAATTGAAGATCATGTGTTAGAAATGTAAGTACTTAGGGTATTGAGTGGCATGCATTTAAATCTTCTTTTCTTTGGGCATTTACATGCATACCACCCACTTCATATGTATGTACATATCTAAAGTCTAAACATCTAAACTTTACTTTTTTACATTTCTAACAAATCTAAATCTTCTAAATTTCTTTCAAAGTTTTTATATTTGACAAACTCTCATCATTCTTCAACATTAATCTTATTAACACAAATCCTTTATCACACTAATTTCCACTGCACTTAATACAACAATTAATCACATTTATTTCTCAAATCTCAAATCTTATTACATAAATGGCCACCAAAATCAAATATCCATAAAAAGGATAAGCAACAAGCAGAATTCCAAACATAAGACTGACATTGCCAGACTTGTTTGTAGAAATTAAAGAGGACAAAAGCAACATAATAAATTGCAGAATAGAACAATTGACAAATTATATTACCGGATGAGTTTCCTCCAGATAGTTCGCGCTCTGTTTATTTCCAGGCCGGTCTCTGAAAATCTCAAGAAGTGCAGAAAATTAAGATAACCACTCCCATGGTTGTGTTGCTGGTTGGAGGTGTGGTCATTGGTGTTCTTTGAAAGTAGGATTTCTTCTGAGTCTAAGCTGGTAAGTGAGTCGACCATGACGCCGTGCTGGCATTCGCGTCGGAAATCCAAGGTGATGGTTTGGAGTTCGTGTGTGTTGATAATTTCTTGGGGCATGCTCTGGGAGCATATATTGTAAAATGATAAGAACAACTTTACAAGAAAGATGAAGATGAGTAAAGAGAAAAGTGTCAAAACAGTCCCGTGATCGTTTTAATTTTAAGAGTCTATAAACATATCAATTTTAGTCCCCAAATTTTTTTTACTAAGATTTGCAAGCATACCACTCAGTTCCTATGTATTTACATATCTTACACCTAAACATCATATTTTTCTACGTATATGCTACTTATTTATGCATGGAGAGGAATATTTCACTTTTTAAAAGTCAAGAGAGTGGTCTATTTTAAGTGATATGAAACATTTAGATGGTATAAACGTAAAAAGTAAAGTTTAGGAGTTAAAAATGTAAATAAATAGTAATTGAGTGATATGTAGGCAAATGCCCTATTTTTTAATAGAAGATTTACGTACATACCACTCAATTCTTATGTAAATGCCCCTTTTATTTAATGCAATATTTACATGCGCAGCACCCAAAACCTTATGTATTCACTTATTATGCACCAAAACTTCAATTTTTATGGATAAAGCACCTTACTTGTACATGAAAAGGTGTATTTCACTGTTTCCGCTGTGAGAAAAGGACAAGTTAGGTACTGCGTCCGTAAAAAATGAAGCATACGTGCGTGATAGGTAAATACATAAAGTTTGGGTGCTGCGTATAAAAATTCCCCTTATTGAAAATGGGTTGAGATAGTCTCCAAACTCTTTAAAGGGAAGGCTAATTTAACCCCCACAAAAAAAAATTAAGTGACTAATTTCACACTTCTATAGATATAAAAATTGAAGTTTAGGTGGTAGATATGTAAATACATAGGAATTGGCCCCATTTTTTTAATATACCCACATTAAAATAAAATCAAGCGACTGATTTCACACTTTTATTGATTGTGGGATTAAAATGACTCAATTTAAATAGTCAAGGAAAACATTTTGGCACTTTACTCGATGAGTAATCAGGGTTTAGTGAGTTGAGTTACCTCAAGGACCCAGTCAAAATAGGTGACGAAGCTTACATGTTGATTCATGTCTATATCTGCTCTTTTGGGCTGTTAATTTTCATAATAACAGGTTTGTAATTACTAGCGATGAATTCTGCCAAAAAGAATCATGAAAAAACTGATTCATAATGGCTTACTACTGATTCATAATGGCTTACCAGCAGTCCAAGCCGTGAATAATCCGCTGGATCTTCAATTTTGGCAATTTTCTTCAGACTATAGTTCTCCTCCTCTGAAAATGCAAATCTGGAGGTGTTTCACAGATTTATTTCATGAGTTTATAGGAAAAAGTATGGACTGGTAAATATAAAAAAGGAAGTGGCCAAGAAAGCTTGGATTGTTCAACCTTTCAATATGCACAGAAAGAAAACAAAATTATAACAAGTTAATAACCAAAATAAGGTCCCTAGCTATCTAATGTTTGATCATTTAAGGATTCCCTATTGATAAGGATTGCCTATTGGTTTTAAGTGAGCAATTAGTGGGCTCTTACTTTCCTTCTTGTAATGAAATTCAGTTAGTTGATTTAGCATAAAATCTTTAGCATTGAATCTTTCTAGAAAACCTATATTGTTGGTTATCTACAATATTTAACCGATATATTGTCATATTACTTAATTTTAATCCAAATATAAACTTAAAAAAAATCTACAAAATATATAATGTCATAATAACTTTCTAACTGATTTTGTTCTTTGGTTCCTAAAAGGTGTTTAAGAGGGGGTCTAATACAGAGGAGGCTGCGGAACAACAAGAGAATGAAATTTTGCAAGGTCAACAACATTTGGAACGATATAAGAGGCATTTGGCGAGGGAGATCCACCACTGCTCCTGAACAAACTACAAGCGTACCACTTGTAAAAAGAAGATGATTGTCGGCCGTTTTTATGTTCAACTTGACTTTCG
>NW_018253751.1:0-600 GCF_001263595.1 Phalaenopsis equestris | reverse complement strand
TGCAAAATATAGGATTTTTCAAAGAAAATTCCTAATTTGACAAAGGTAAGTCCTAATCCATTGAAATTTTTACTAGAGGTAAACCTAGACTAGAGAAGTCTTTGGAGCAAATTTCATGATTTTTTAAATTTAATTTGAATTTTAAGAATAATTTAAATTCTAGGGTATTTATTAAATATGAAATATTTTAAATGGGGATAATTAAGTTTTGAATTTTTGAAAAGTCTCCCGGAGATCAAAAACTCAGAGAGGAAGATTTTATATTTTTTTGAATTTTATTTGATTTATTGGAATTATTTTATTGAAAACTCATTTTTAGCCTCTTAAAAACTATTTTTAAACTTTAAAATTCAATATCCTTACTTAGAAAACTAGGAAAAATATTCTACTTATTCCTAAGTGATTAGGAAGTAATTTAGAATATTTCCATGAGTTTTATTATGTTCGTAATTTTTAGGGATTTTTAATTATTTAAATATTAAAAATAGGCTAAAAATGAAGATTTTATTTTAAATATCATTTTTTCTTAGAAAATACCCCTCATCACAAAGAACTCAAAAATGATGTTTTTATAAAATTTTTAGTTATATTTTGATTTTT
>NW_018253750.1:0-3309 GCF_001263595.1 Phalaenopsis equestris | reverse complement strand
TTTTTGATTTTCTCATATTTCACCTATTTTGAATAAACAGACAATCATTTGTAGATAATATCTCCAATTGTATAGGTCCAATTGCATAGTGATAAAAAATATTGCGATAAATAAATGTGAACTCCAATATGTTGAAAGTTGAGTTCTATCTAATGGAAATATCAATCGAAAATAACATTGTAACTACACTTCTAATTGTTGTCATTTCTATAAATTTATACAATCTTGCAGGGGATTTTTTCAGATACTTCACCGACTCTCTGATATTTTAGATGATTTCATGAACCTTCTTTATCTCATCATGCACCATTATATTAATTATATGTACGCAACATCTTACATGAAAAAAAAACCACAAAAGTGCAGCTTTCCGCATGATTGAAAATTCATTTTTAAGAAACTAGCTGTCACATCATTATTACTCGCATCATCTAAAGTAATTGTGGAGATTTTATCATAAAGCTTTCACACTCCAACAAATAGCATCACAAATGTAAGTGTCCGTATGTGGAGGTTCTATCTCAATAAAGTTGATAATAAATTTCTTAAACTTTCATATGTCATTAATATAATGGGCAGTCAAACACATATATCTGGTAGTCTGATTGGAGGTTCAACAATCTGCAGTTAATGACACCATGTGAACATCTTTAAGGCGAGATTTACGCTTTTCTTTTTTGCACTCGTAAACTTTCATGCAATTAATTTTTATGTTGTTTCTTGAAACACTTTGAAAGCTAAGATTCAACATTTTCAACAATATATTGAACCAAATATGTTCAACCATCATGAATGGATACTTATGTATAATTATTATTTTTGCAATCACCTCTCTTATGAGTTGTTGATCATAATTTTAAGAATAATAGAAAATAAGAATCTCTAATTCATCCTGAACTTCCAAAGGCAAGAAGTTTAACAACTTTTGTCTTTTGTCTTTTGTCTGATAAGTTAACTTGTTGACTCTTTGCTTTTATCTCAGCACATTTCTTAACATGCCTAAGAAAATGTGAGGTTTTACCTGACTTTGGTTTGGGGATTTTCACCCCACAACAAATGCATTGAACAAATGATATTTCAACCCCCATAGAATTTGATTTAATATTTATAAAATACTCCAACACAGATGATTTTCTCTTTCTGTCTTTCGTATTTTGCATTTCAGTACTAGTGCTTCCAACAGTCAATTCAACAGGCTAAGAACTATTAATTCCTTCTTGTGTTGCAAGTGACAATTGTTCGTCATTTGATACAGATTAAGAATGTTCAACATTTGATATTGTAAATATCTACACATAAAAATATAATATCACATGAAATTTCATTCATGGATGTGTAATCAACAAAAAACAAACAAATATTTGATGAAATGGTTGGTTTTTCCAAAGCAATCATACAATTTTGAAATTTAAAAGTAAATGCCCTTCAAATTAAAATGAAATTTAAATATGTGAAAGGGTTTGCTTCCACTCAACATGTTTTCTAACAAAAAAAAAACATACATATTCAAAAGTAAATGCCCTTCAAATGAAAAAGAAATTTAAATATGTGAAAGGGTTTGCTTCCACTCAACATGTTTTCTAACAAAAAAAAAACATACATATTCAAGCTAAAGAATTGTGGTTGTAAGAAACTGGACTTTTAAATAGCATTCATTAAAAAAAAGTTAGCAAAAAATTAACTAGCTCTTCTTCCAATATCAGTTCCCAAGGGTATCTGATTATTCTCATTCCACTGAAAGTTCATATACAATTCTTTCATAACCATAATGTTTTCCCCATCTAGTTAGTGTAGGATAACATAAATATAAATAAATATCCTGTTAACTTACACAAATGAATAACATTTATTCATTAACAATTTGTTAGTAACAAGTTTTCATATCCATAACAAATATCATTATAATTATCATTATTCTCCAAAACAACGCAAATTAGACTCTTAGATATTTGAAGTGTGAAAGTAAGATAGGAAAATAAAACATTTTACATTCACTGTTTTTATTATACAAAGGTTCCCAAGCAACTGAAACAACCAACAAGTTTTTCAGCTCAAACATTTTACTTTGCTTCTTAATCTCCAAATAAAGCAAGAGGAAACCAACATAAAAATTTCTCTGTTTGGGTTTTGTCATGACTATTTCTTTTATTTGTATGTTATTATCAAACCACTGACACATGGAAGAATAGATTACCCTCAAAGGCACAGAAAATAAACCTTTGTCATTCCTATGAAATTTATTTTCAAACCTCCTGACATTAATGGAAGAGATATAAAACAAGTTGGATTGTAACAACGTTAAATTAAAAATGTCAAATAAGACATTCATGTTTACATTTCGCTGACAATAAAATTTCGGTTATGTTTTTTTTTTCTTTAATAGGACTAATACGTCATATTTCTTTCCCTTATATTCTTTCATTCTATCTCTATCTCTATCTCTCTACCCGTCTGTCTATATGGCTTCAAATATTTGCACTCCTATCTAGGACTCCATTAGAGCCCTATATTACTTGAGTGATACGTATACTTGCGTTGATAAGTGTGACTTTACAACTATTGAATATTTATTATGTCCATATTTATCTTATATTTTTAAGAATATATAAAGTCGCGGTTAAGTTTTTGGCGCCGTTGCTTGTGTTCGTGTTTGGTTCGTTTGAAATTTAGTTTGTTTGAAATAAACTCATTTTCTAAATTGTTCGTGAAGTCATTGTTCGTGTTTGTTTCTTAACGAACGAGCCGAACACGAGTTGTTCGCGAATGACGAGCCAGTTTGACATCCCTAATATTAATATATTTAAATAATAAATTATATTAATTATATAGCTTATATTATATAAATGCGTAATATGTATATTAGTATATTACTAATATAATGCATTAATATATTATTGTTATTAATTTATTATAGATTATAATTTAAAAAATTTAATGTTTTAAAATATCATCAATTTTTTATATATAATTATTTTAAATTATTTTATATTTCGAACAATAATGATTCGAGCACGAACGAACTCATCACTGTTCGTGTTTGGTTCGTTTAACAAACCGAACGAAAAAAATTATTCATGTTCGTCTTGTTTACTTATCGATCGAATCAAACATAAACTTCTTGACGAATCGAACAGGAACTGTTCGTGAACAACGAGTTTTTTTGACAGCCCTAGACACAACTCCTCAACATTGATTTATTTGGTAGCGGGATTGCGGACGACACTAAACGGACACAAATTGGTCGCTAATTTTGCATCGGGTTTATTTTCAAATCAATTTTGACGCTAATTCACAGTATTCCCGTATTGA
>NW_018253749.1:187007-187326 GCF_001263595.1 Phalaenopsis equestris | reverse complement strand
TACTGTTTTTCTTTTATGCTTGTACCATATTTACTTCATAAAAACACGTGCATGTTAAAAAAAAAACAAAACAAAATCAAAATCAAAACTTAAAACAAAAATTTCAAAAATACCTCACAACATTCAGAATATAAGACAACTCAAAATTTAATCACAAACATCATACAAAATACAACTTCAATTAAATTAATATGTCTCTATTGGAAAATCGGGAACTCCTCGGAGGAGGTAACCTACGGTTGCTAACGAGGCTTCCCACGGTCTAAATGAAATTATGGAACTCATTAAGTTGAGTTTAGTAAATTCATTTGGACTAAGT
>NW_018253749.1:183962-186487 GCF_001263595.1 Phalaenopsis equestris | reverse complement strand
TTACCATTTGAACTCCTTGAAGATACTTTTTCTTGACTTTTATCGAGAGTATTCTTAGGTAACTTTTGTTACCTAAGATGTAATTAACTATAGGGGCTTGCCCTTATAGGAAGCTTTTCCCGAACCCAACATAATATAAACCCTATTTATATTATGCTCCTTGAAGATAATTTTTCTTGACTTTTATCGAGAGTATTCTTAGGTAACTTTTGTTATCTAAGATGTAATTAACTATAGGGGCTTGCCCTTATAGGAAGCTTTTACCGAACCCAGCACAATATAAACCCTATTTAATTCCTTATATTAAATAGGGGAATTTGTCGGCCAATATATTGGTTCCGCAGATCAAACGGATGTCATGACTTTCTCTAGTTTATTTGATCGAGCCTCACCCTCAATTCTTTTATTCATCCTTTGTGATAGATACAGAATTTGAGGTAAAGTGCTCTTCCATTTAAACTATGAAAATTATGGGGTCAGTTTGACTTCATCTTTTTCAAAACTAAATTTTTTTAACGTCCTTCCGAAGCGGGCAACGGGATTTCAATTCCGATGACCGATAGCTTCTTACGGGCAAACCCCACACCAAAAATAGTGCCGACACCTGTCTACAGCTATCACCAAGATTAAAATTCAGATGAAGAAATTGAGCAATATCCCTAAGAATAGAAAATTTGAATTTTCTTTCCTACAAAGTATCCAAATTTTATTGTTAAGGTTAGAAACAAAATGGAAACGATGGAATTTTTTTAATATCTTTTGATGGTGTTTGGAAACCATAGGTTCCAATATAGCAATAATTCAAAACTTGTACATCCTATTAAGGGCAGGAAGTCTGTTAAGGGATCTAGGATGACACAATCCCCTAACATTCCAGCTCAAAAAGTTCATCATCCAAAGGAAGTGTATTTCCCCTCCTTCTAGTTCTAACCAGAGATTCCAAGTGTCCCTATTGAGGGCCACCCTCAAACTATGACATAGCACCCTCTATTAGATTCTTTAATTCCTGGGCTTCTTTCTTCTTCTTTATAAACTTCTGAAGATGACATTCGTCCTCCATTGCAACATTCATGTGTTGAATTAAATTATCATCTAAAGGAATGCCCCCAATAGGCCCATCAATAGGTTCCTGATTCATCTCTAACTCTGGCTACCCTGACAGATCCTGGTTGGATCCATCGTCCCCTTGACCACCATACTGTCCATTTTCCAAGCATAAACTCTTTGAGTTGGGACAAAGACAGAAGTTCCCACCCCAGGATCAATGGTGTGAGGAACCTTCAGCCCCTCCCCTTCAGTATCTATTGGGGTGGAAGCACCAACCCCTAATTCATCAGTCATGTTATCTTGCAAAATATTTTCAGCAATCCTGACATCGTGTAGCCCATTCTCATTAGGAGTCACCAAGATCTCAAGAGCCTTGGGAACCCCAACTGGCCCTTTCCTTAAGTTGGGGTGCAACTTGAAACATCTATCATCAGTATGTCCAAACATCATGCAATGATGACAATAATAATGTCTTTGTTTAGCTATAATTCTTTGTCAATAACCATTATGTTCAGTTCTAAGCCAAATCTCCTCCACTGCTGGAAGAGTGATATCTCTTTCAATCAGGATTCTTGTCACTGAAGGTCTAGACAAGTTACATGTAGGTACATCCAATTTCAATTGTCTACCTAAAGCTTTTTTAATATTAAAGAGAACCTTGTGATTGAAGAAATGCAACTTTAAAAAAGGGAGTTTAAACCAAATGGGTATTATGGGGAGTTCTTTACTAGGGTTAAAATTTGGTGACCACTGAAGAAGTTTCATAGAAACCCCATCAATTTGTAGAATTTGTTTAGAGAATAACCTAGCATAGTCTTCTTCTCTAGATATATTGATTAAAACATGTCTTCCATTCAATAATCCCACTCTCCAAGCCCCATTCAATTTCAACCTATCAAGAAACTTTCTAATGGTTTCCATTTTAGGAGGCCAAAGCTGAAACTTACCAATTAGTGTAAACTTGCAGTCATCAGTGAGCCCATGGAGATCTTCCTTAGTGTAGAAAATGGCTAGCTTATCACCTTTTTTGCTAATGGGCTTAAAAATTGGATCAGCACCCTCATGGAAGGATTGAGGAAAAACAGCTCATCATAGTTCTTAATAGTTTCAAAGCCCTTAAGAACTATATCAAAAAAATTAGCTTTTACCCACTGGCTAATGGTATCCAAATCCAATGCATTTGAGCAAGCCATCAGGGAAAAATAGAGAAACAAGTCTAAAGAAACAAAAAGCACCCCACAGTAAGAAGCCAAAACTAGTGAAACAATAAAATTCAAACTTCAATACACCTGAGAAATGGAAAAAACCAAAAACCCCAGCAAGAAACAATCCAAATGCCACCAGCTCCTTAAAACCAAGGAAACGGAACTAAGATGGACAGAAACTACACCACAACAATAGCCGCATTCAGCCATCCCACAGAAACCCTAACAGAGCACCAAGGAAGCCAGCTATATATATATATATATATATATACT
>NW_018253749.1:170695-183909 GCF_001263595.1 Phalaenopsis equestris | reverse complement strand
ATATATATATATATGGTGGCAGCCGCATTCAGCCATCCCATGCTTGAGTCCTACACAGAGAGATGGTGGCAGCTGGGGCTCTACTAGGGTTTTTGGGGAGATGATGATTCCCTGGTGCTGGTTGGAGGCATGTGGTGAGTCAGTGGTGTTTCCTCCTTCCCGGGTTCTAAGATTTTCAAAAATTACTATTTCATTGGAGCCTGAGGTAGTGCCACTCTACTTTGGCGTGGGTACTATCAAATAGATCTTCCTATTGACTTTGAAATGAATGCACAATGGACAAGAACCACTTATGCTGGGGTGGTTGGAAAAGCCAATGATATTCTGCAAGACCCAGATAAGCTAGTTTTTATACAAGCCTTCCATGATACAGCTGCTTGAAAGGGTTCCTCCCCTTGCATTCACCCTGTGGGACTCAAGCATGGGGAGTCTAATGTTTTCTTTTCTGCACAAGAAATTACTGAACTCAATAGGGAAGTACAGTTTACCCTCATTGGAAAGTTTTGTTTGGTACATCCCAAAATGGAGCTGGTTAGGAAATATTTTGATTCCCTTCACTTTATTGGAGCATGGAAACTTTGATTACTTGATGGAAGACACCTCCTAATACAACACACCACAGAAGAGGATTATGCTAGGGTGTTTGCCAAGCAATCCATAATAATTATTGGAACTGATATGAAAATACTACTCCTGATTTTGACCCTAACAAGGAGCCACCTGTGGTTCCCATTTGGTTCAAATTTTCAGATCTACCCTTCCATCTTTTCAATATGAATGCCCTATTTAACATAGGATGTGCAATTGGAACCCCCTTAAAGGTGGATGCTCCTACTTATAACAAAGCTAGACCAGTAAATGCAAGAATCCTAATAGAGAAGAGCATAACCCTTCCAGTGATGAAAAGAGTTTGGACTGCAGATGATATTAATGGGTTTTGGTAGGAGGTTGTTATGGATCAAAAGGCTTATTATTGCCAACATTGTAAGATGTTTGGACATACTGTTGAAAGGTGCTACAGGCTACATCCCCCCACTAAAAAAACCAAAATAACTCCCCTAAAGAACCTACCCTTCTAAATGTTGAGAGGAGGCACATCCCTCTTCCAGAAGGAGGAAATGAATTGAATTCTGAAGGATAGGATACACATCAACTCACAACTACCGAGGCAGCAAACCCCCCATTCAATTACCAGAACTTACAAATTGGAACATCTATGAGACACAAAATACTACTCCTTTAACTGATCTTATTTTGGAAGAGAGGGGAAAGGTTGCTCCCTCTCCTCATCTTGATTTTGGAGAAGGTAGTATGGATTCTCCTACCCAGGCCATTGGATCAGTGCTTGAAAGGGAGATTATGGAGGCCACTAAACCATCTGATAAGATGTTGCTAAATATGAACCAACTAATGGAAATAGATTGGCAAATTCAGAAGGCAAAGAAGAAAATGAAATCAATGTTAGAATAAAAGAAGCAAATGGAAGATCTTGCTATAAACACCATGGAAGGCCAAAATGCTCACATGAAATCCAACATCCAACCAATAAGGGGAAGGACTAGATCCAGATCCCAACCCTCACTTCATCCACCCCGCCAACATGATTAACTTGCTATGCTGAAATATAAGGGGGATGCTCACCCCCTCTCTATAAAAAGACTTAAATATTTAAATAAAAAGTACAAATTTTGGTGGATGGTTATTTTGAAACCTATAGTTCATTACAATCCTCAAAAATATATAAAAGTTTTCCCTAGTTTTTCTTTATTTACTAATCTGAATAATAAAATATGGATCTTATGCAGAATTGAAATGGGATGCACTATCCAGCTGAACCATCCCCAACTTATGTATTTCTCTTTCAATATGGCTGGCATGGCAGGCTGTGCTACTTTTGTGTATGCAGGTTGCTCCAAATCAGCAAGGCAGGAACTGTGGAAAGAATTACATAACATCAAGAGTCAAATAGACAATGTTTGGATAGTGGGGGCTGACTTCAACTGCATAGCATCTCCTATTGAGAAAAAAGGTGGTAGAACCTCAAGCATATCTACAATGACTTAATTCAATGATAATAGTCAGAATGCTGGTCTATTTTTTTTGGGATATAACGGTCCTGATTTTACTTAGATAAGGGGGAGACTTTGGGAAAGAATGGATAGAATGCTAGAAAATGATAGCTTGATTCAGAATTTTATGCAGACCACAATAACTCATCTTAGCCTAGCAGGATCTGAACACAGACCCATGTTGATCACCATCTCGGCAAATGAACAAAACACCATGCATTCCTTCAGGTACCTGAATGTATGGTCCAATCATAAGGACTTCATATAGAATGTGAAAGAGCATTAGAGGGACTGTGATCACCCCAAACATTTAATCAAACTTTGGAATCTACAGAAAAAGGTTGGAAAGGCATTAAATTAGTGGAACTGGAATACTTTTGGGAACCTTGTGAATGGAGTGGAGTTGGTTGAGAAGAATTTGAAGCAAATGGAGAAGGACCATATCATTGGAAAGGTGGATGAGGCCTCCCTTTTGGAGGCCAATGAGATGCTCTTAACTACTATAGATTGGCAGGAACAATTTCTAAGACAAAAGGCTGTTGAAACCAAATTCACTGATGGGGATAGAAACACCAAGTTTTAACATGCCTGCATAAAGTATCAAAGGAAGTGTAGTACAATCAACTCAATTAAAGATAATCAAGGAAACTGGATTAGAGATGAGGCATGGTTTGCTGACAGTGTTGTGGCATACTGCCAAGAACTTATGTAGTGCAAACATATTGAAATGGAGCAGATTGATACCAGTTTGTTCAGCTCTGATCAAGAGTTCACTGGTGGTTTGATTCTTGCTGAAATTATAGGAGAGGAGGAAATTAAACAGGCTCTATTATCTATTGATTGTGCCAAATATGCTGACCCTGATGGATTCACAGCTGACTTCTATAAAAAGGCTTGGGAGGTCATCAAAGAAGATGTTATTAAGGCAATACAGTACTTTTTACAGAGTCATCCACTACCAAACTATTTCAGTGCAACCACCATTGTGTTTATCCCTAAATCTTCCCTA
This sequence comes from Phalaenopsis equestris, assembly GCF_001263595.1. NCBI lineage: Eukaryota > Viridiplantae > Streptophyta > Magnoliopsida > Asparagales > Orchidaceae > Phalaenopsis > Phalaenopsis equestris. The sequence continues at coordinate 180,831 of NW_018253749.1, read as the reverse complement.
AAAGAAAAGTGGAACTAATTCAAAACTATTAGCCTAACTAATGTGATCAGCAAGATTATTAGCAAAATCCTAATGAATAGACTTCAACCTCTACTACATTATCTGATCAACCCAAAGCAAGCAGCTTTTGTGAAAGGGAGAACCATTGGAGTTAATGTGTTATTAGCTCAAGAATTATTGTTGGATTTAGAAAAACCTTATAGGGGGCAATATGATATATAAGCTGGACTTAAAAAAGGCTTATGACATGGTTAACTGGGAGTTCATCATGGAGATTCTAAGGGCAAGGGGTTTCTCTACAGATTCCTGTCAGACTATCAAAAGATGGCTAGACGAAAATGCAAACTCAGTGTTGATCAATGGTAATGCTCATAGTTTTTTCAAGGCCACTAGGGGTTTGAAACAAGGAGACCCCCTCCCCCCAGCCATATTCATACTTGCACTGGATTACTTGTCCAAACTGATTGACAGACCTTGCCAAAGGAAGAGCTACAGCATATACCACAACAAATCTAAAGTGGATATTAGCTATTTAAGTTATGCAGATGACATCCAAATTTTCTCCAGAGCTAATACGGCAGCCTTTAAAACTCTACATGACTGTTTACAGAAATTTCAACACACATTAGGACTTAGGGTAAACAAGGAAAAATGCCAAGTTCTTTTCAGCAAAAAAAGTCTCCGCATCCTTCAGACATTGGACTCTTGAACTCATTGGTTTAATCTTCATGACTACCTTTTTTAAATACCTGCGAGTTTATTTAAATAGGGGAATAACCAAACAAATAAATTTTGATAAGATAGTGGATAAAGTCAACTCCACACTTCAATGTTGGACTAACTCTTTCCTTTCCAATGGGGGTAGAATAACTCTTCTGAAGGGCATCCTCACCACCTTCCCCAAGTACATTCTACAAGTTGATGTAATGAAGAGAAGTACCTAGCAACTATTGGAAAGAGAATTCAATAGATTTCTCTAGATTGGACAAAGAAAGCAAATGATTTGGGCAAGTTGGCAGAAGGTGGAAAAACCCTTACATGCTGGTGGACTAGGCTTCAAGGGACTTCAGCAATTACAGAATATCAGCATGTGCAGACTGTGGTTAAATATCAAATAAAAAGATAATATATGGGTAGAATTTATGCAAGCTAAATACTGCAGAACTGAGCATCCAAACATGGTTTCAAGAAAGTTGGAGGATTCCAGAATTTGGAGACAAATGTTAGAAGTGAGGGAAACTGCTAAACAACTCTTCATATGGGAGATGGGTCAAGTAAATATCAATTTTTGGCTGGATAAATGGTGCCCAACAGACTTCATAGAACCTTTATATGCTATTCATGACAATAATCTGTTGGTGAAGGACTACTAGATTGGGCAATCCTAGTCTGAGGAGCTACTTCATACAATGCTGAATGATTACACAGTTAGGAACGTTACCAAAATCTAGTTTGACAGAAATAGGAAAGAGAAAGTTGCCTTAATTCCCAGCTCCAACCAAAGCATCACTAAAGCTATATATAACAAGTTGTATCATTGGGAAAAGATTCATTGGAGTGAGTACTTGTGGAAAAAAATTTTAACTCCTTCCATGTATTTCTTCTCTTGGAGAGTGCTAAATGACCTAATCCCAATTGATGACATACTAAAGCTAAAAGGGCTAAAGGGTCCCTCTAAGTGTCAGCTATGCATAAAGGATCTGGAGTCTACTAACCATCTTTTCTTCACCTGTGATTTCTCTAGGAATGTGTGGAAATCACTGCAACCACATTTTCATATCAACACGATCAATCTGAGATGGGCTAATTTAGGTGAATGCTTGATTGACTAGCATAGGCTGAATCTTGTTCTCATCCCCTTTATTACTGCTTGGTTCCCTTGGGCTGCCAGAAACAAGGCAAAACATGATGATATAGATGTTACCACTGGCAAGGTGGTGGACAACTGCCTAGCTTACATCAGGAAATTGATCCAATGGAAAAACTTTCCTAACATCTTGCAGATTAGTAGAACAGATGAACAGAAAGTTACAAGATAATCAAAGTTGTTTAGGAAATACCTAGGTATCCTTTTATTATAGTCAACACTGATGGCAGTTTTTCCTCAAAAAAAGCTGGCATTGGAGGGGTGTTCAAAGACCATAAAGGCAATTGCATGCTTTACTTTAAATCCCCAATCAAGGTTGAAGATGTCATAGAAGCTGAGACCGTTGCTTTATATTGGGCTCTTAAGATGGTTGTTCTAAACAGGTGGGCTCCCTTACAAACTGAGGTGGATTCTTCTCAGCTAGTTGATCACATTACAGGAAAATCAACCCCCCCCCTGGCATATTAAGTAGTGGATAACCCAGATGCAACAGCTAACCATGGAGGTAAGGGTTTGTTTCTCTTTTATTTACAGAGAAGGCAATAGACCTGCCAACTTCTTAGCCATTTATGGAGTTGAATCTCAGATGGTTTCTGTGTTTATCACTCCTCCTTCATCCCTTGCCTTTTTGCTTCATGAGGACAGCCTACATGTCCCACACCTTAAACCTGTAACTACTCCATGAGCTTCATTGTTGTGTTTTTGTGAAATGAGGAACCCCTTGGATCTTAGGCTGTTTTTGTAATTAGTAGGGATCCTTTTTTACCTTCTCCTTTTTTGTATTCCTTTGTTATTATCAACATGTAGGGAGCCATAAGTAGCTTTTTTTATCATATTTATATACTCCCGTCAATACTACTCTTTTTGATGAAGAATGGGAGTATGTTTCCTCTTTCTCCCTTTGTGAGGTCCCTACTGAGCAGGAAATTTTATGGGATTTGAAGGACATTAATGCCAAGAAAGCTCCGGGACTAGATGGGTTTACTTCTTCCTTTTCTGTTTCTTGTTGGTATGTTATTAAAAAGGAAGTAACCCTTGTTGTTCAAATTTTTTTTAGCGGAGAGGATCCCGGGAAGTATTTCACCTCTTCTATGATTGTGCTCATCCCTAAGAATAACGATAAGTCCAGTTGGGATAAATTTCATCCTATTTCCCTCACCTCATCATTTCTAAAGTTCTAAGTAAATTGATGCTTTCTAGACTTCAACCTATGTTACATAAGATCATCCCGCCTCATCAGTTTGCTTTTGTCAAGGGTCGGGAAATCACTAATAACAGCTTACTTGCTCAAGAGCTTATTGAAGATCTTGATAAAAAGTGCAGGGGTGGTAATATGAGCTTAAAGCTTGATATTAAAAACGCCTTTGACACTATTAGTTGGGATTTCATCGTTAACATTTTGTGATCTTGTGGTTTCCACTTTGACTTTATTTCCTTAATTCAATGGTGGCTTCAGAATAATCACTATAGTGTGTTGGTGAATGGTAACTCTTACGGCTTCTTCTCCACCCAGAGAGGCATCAAGCAAGGAGACCCCTTATCTTCTACCATTTTCATGATTGCTTTTGATTATTTCTCTCTTCTTTTAAATAACATGCAGCTTAACAAGTCATACACTCATTTCCTTCATAAGTCCAATGTTCTGGTTAGTCATCTTGCTTATGTTGATGATGCTATTCTTTTATCTAATACCAGTAAATCTACCATCAAGGTGTTGATGAGGGTTCTTGAGGAATTTCAACAAGCTTCTGGGTTACAATTTAACAAAGAAAAATGCAATATTTTCTTTGGGAAGGATGTTAAAAGCTCTATTGCTTCTTGGGCTATTTCTTTCATTGGCTTTCACTCCGCCTCTCTTCCTCTCAAGTATCTTGGGGTCAACCTTTTCAGGTGATGTAGGATGCAAACCCAATTAGATGAGGTGGTTGAAAGGCTCAAAAATAAAATTGATGATTGGAGGAATATTTTTCTTTCTAATGGGGGTAGCCTTACCTTGCTGAAAAGACTTCTTTTTAGTATTCCTTTGTATGCCTTGCAAATTCTTAATCTCAAGAAGAGCACTCAAATTTCTCTTGAGAGAATTTTCAATCGGTTCCTCTGGTCCGGTAGCTATTCTAATAAGAATTGGACTTCTTTTCATAAATTTTGCAAGCCTATTTCTGCTGGAGGGTTAGGGCTTAAAAGTCTTAATCAAATCTCTAATATTAATATGTGCAAGCTTTGGTTTAAATTTTGCTCCAATGATTTGTTATGGGCTAAATTCCTTTATCATAAATATTGCGCTTATCAACATCCCACTGTTGTTCAATGGAAAGCTGGTGATTCTAAAATTTGGAAAGCCATTCTTAAAGCAAGATCTCTGGCTCAAAATTTTATTTTTTGGGATGTTGGTCAGGGAAATATCTTGGTTTGGCATGATCAGTGGGGTTTGGGTGACAATCTCACGTTGCCACAAGATATCCCGCAAGGCTTAATTATTTCAAATCTTTGGCATCAAGGTAATTGGGATGTCAATAAATTAAATACTCTTTTTGGAGCTCACGAGGCAGCTAAGATAGCTAAACTTCTGATAAAGAATACTATGAAGGAATCTCTTCTATGGAAAACTACTGTTATTATTTCCCCTACCACAATGCTTTATACTAATATTTATCCCTATAGTACTTGGAGGTGGAGTAATGCTTTTTGGAACATGCTAATCTCTCCCTCTATCTCATTTTTCTTATGGAGATTTTTTCTAAATTTTTTTCCTTTGGATGATATTTTGAAGCTTAAAGGGTTAAAAATGGTGTCCCAATGTTATTTATGTAAAAGGGACTCAAAAATGTATGCGCATCTTCTTTTTTTATGTCCTTTTGCTGCTGATATATGAAACAGTTTGGGTAACCACTTCAATTTAAAATGATCGGTCTCTTCTTTTTTTGAGGATTATCTTATACTTGGAAAATTGCCTTTTCTGTGGATAAAAATCTGTGGTGGTATCCTCTTGTGTTTCTTTGGTTCATTTGGGTGGCGAGAAATGAGGCAATGAGGGGGTGGCGAGAAATGAGGCTAAGTATGGTAACAATTTGTCTACTCCTTATATTGCTGTCTCTAATATCTTGGCTCACTTCAAATGGGCATGTCATTTCATATCTTTGCCGGGAGATATTATGCAGTTTAAAGTGGGTAGGATGGCCATCTTTAGATGGCCACCCACACCTACAGACTGGGTTAAATTTAATATGGATGGCAGTTGGATCTCTGATGTGGTGGGTGCGGGAGGGGTTTTAAGAAATCATTTTGGACAGTGTTTATATTATTTTGCTTCCCCAATTTGCGCCACCTCTCCTTTGGAGGCCGAAAGTTGGGCTTTCCTTTTACCCATGAAGGTTGGGGCTCCTCTTAATTTTACTAAAATAATTTTTGAGACGGATTCTCAATCGCTTATGAATGAGTTCTACAATACCACTACATCTCGGTGGGATTTTCTTGCCAATATAATTAGACTTTGTGATTATATTAACAGATACAAATTAATTTTTTATTTGTCTTTCATTTACAGAGAAGGGAACTCCCCGGCTATTTGGTTAGCTTATTTGGCCATGAACTCTAGTAATATTTGCTGCGGCACTTACCCATGTCGCATCTTTGCACTCATTTGAATGGTGATTTGCTTGATTCTCTGTATTTTAGATGCTAACGCTTTGGTTTGCCATAGTTCTAAGAGGCATAGCTTGTACCTTATGGCTCCTCTTTTGTTTTCGGTTTGGCTAGGCATGTTAAGTTATGCTTTATATGTTTTACATTTATACCACCATCATTTATTTTGGCTATGGCTATTTTGCTGGAAGATGGTTTATTTTTTATTCTAGTATACGATCTCAAGATTTAACTTATTTGGCTCCCATGCATTTTGTTGGCTTACCATATCACTAATATTGTTGGAGACGATTTTTTTGGTCTTTTCTACAATAGATATAGGAAGTACAAACTATAAGCTAACTCTTCTTCCAGGATTAATGTTCTCTTGGTTTAGTCTGTTACTAATCTACAGATTTTCTTTGTTGATGCCTTCTCGACACCGTATGAGGCTTTTTTGGCTTCAGGTGATCTTCTCTATGATTGCAACATCATCCAAACCGTGTAATCTACTCTTCAGCGTGGGAAAGGATCTTTTGAATTTGCTCGTAGCATATCTTTTTTGGGTCAACTATAGTTTGGGACCATTCTTTTTTTACTTAACCATTCTTTTTTTACTTACCTTTTTTTACTTACTTTTTGCGTCGCGTTGTACTGTGGATTTTGGAACCCCTAGACCTTAAAATGTATTTTTTCCTTTTAGTTGGGGATCCACTATCCCTCCCATATTATCTAACCTTTTTTGAGTATTAACGCGTAAGGAGCCAATTTTTATTATATATATATATATATATATAATAAAAGAGCGACTCATTGCTTCTTACGCATTAATTATAAAAAAAGGTTACAAACTTGGGGAGGGATACTGGATCCCCATCTAAAAGCAAAAAAATACGTCATAATCCTAAGTGTTTCACTCTCCACATTACAACACCACGCGAAATAAAATAAAAGGCTAATGATAAAATCTAGCCAAAAATTACATGTAATCAACCAAATGTATACCAAAAAAAAATATATACCCAAAAAAGAACTTACATGTAAACGGACTCCCAAATCTTCAGTAGTGACGAGCAACATAATCAAAATAGAGGCTTGTAGTTCCGGTGAGAAAACGCAAACATAATAGTCAAAACCTGCAAACAATCAAGAGACACACAGAGCCTCCACGGAAATGCTCAAAGCCAAGAGAAAACCAGCCAAACAGCTCCTAACAGCTCCAAGGAGTTCAAAAATAAAAGCCATCACCCCTGTAGATCCCATACGATGGAGTCCAACTCCAAATAACATCAATGAAGCATAGGGCTTCCAAAACAAAAGGTTACCAAAATGTAGCTCAAGTATAATCAGATAGAATCAAAACTCTAAAAAGCAAAGAAATCATAAAATCCAATGCAGAAAGAAAGAAAATAAGGCCACCAGAAAGATATGAAAAAATATGCATATAAACTCACTATCTTATGATATAAGGCACATTAAGGGTCTGTTTGGCGCAGCTGTGGATTATTTATAATCTGCTGATAAGCAGATTATTCTGATAATCTGATAATCTGCAGATTATCAGAATAATCTGGCTTGCTGTTTGGGGCAGCTTATTCAGACCAACTTATTGGTGGTTAAATGACATTCATGCCCCTGTTTGAATCAAAACTGTTTGGGGCAGCTTATTCAGAATAGCTTATTGTTGGAAAAGAAACATATAGTGCAGAAACATACGATAATCACAGATCAGTTCTAAAAGATACCATACAGTTCTCACACCTTAATGAGTACCAGGATAACTAAAAAAAGTACAAATACAAGTACAACAACAAGGAGAAATATTAAAATATTCAACTTAAGACTCTGGCTACGCCTGTCCTCATCTGCACTGTCAGCCGGAAAAAACATCGGATTCACATGACTGCTGGCATGACTACTGTCAGTGTAATATGATGGACTATCGGCCCACCTGAAGAAACCACAACGGGCTGAAACACCCCTGGCACAACCATAGAACTGCCTCCCAAAGCTATGCTCCTTACGTGACGTTAGCAACGGAGACGGTAGTCCACAATAACACAAAATCCCTCTGTCTGTACTTGATATTCTGGAGGTCATGTTGGTATAACTGTGAAAATAACAAAAGAATGAAATGTCAGCTTAAGGTATTTAAAAAAAAAAACATAATTAAATGGGTATGAATATAAACCTAAAATCTTATGAAAAGAAAACTTGGTTGATCAATAGCCACAAATAGCATCTGTGATAGACTCCCTTAAAGCAATCATATCAGCCAAACTATCAGCATCTTGATCTTCAAAATCATTAGATTCTATGTCCTCCTCAGGTAATGAATGCCCCCCCACATGTCCTGTTGGTTGCTCTAAAATATTGAGTTCATCATTGTCAGCCATACTGAAGTCTGTATCTGATTGCGAGGAATGTCTTCGGATGAAGTTATGTAGTGCCATTGTTGCAACCACAATGTACACCTGCTTTTGGAAAGGATACGACGGCATATCACGTAAGATGACCCACTTCTTCTTCCAAACTCCAAATGTTCTTTCAATTACCCCGCGTAAAGATGAGTGGCGTTTATTAAACATTTCCTTTCTGCCACGAACCGTGCCACTAGCTCGCTCAAAATCAGGAAGATGATATCTCGTGTCCGAGTAGGGCTTCAGGTATCCCCGTTGCATAGGATATCCTGCATCAACCAGATAATATTTTCCTGGTACGAGAAACAATGTTAATAAAAAATTGCACAATCCCACATATTCAAATTACTAAACAAAACTAACCTGCTGGGGGGTGAGGGAAACACTGCGATCTATTCCTCGTGGCAAAGGAGAAAATACGACTGTCGTGTGCACTTCCTTCCCAGCCCGCAACCACAAAAGTAAAACACATGTTGAAGTCGCATACGGCCATGACATTTTGCGTTGTTGAACCACTACGACCGATGTATGCTACCTTCTCGTTGTTAGGTATTCGGGCATCAACGTGTGTACCGTCAATTGCACCAATACAGTTCTGTTTAGTTGAAAAACAAGAGCGTAATAATATTATTAAAGTATATCATGTATCAAATTAAAACCACTAATAATTACCTTGAAATATGGCATATATCGAGGATCGTTGGCAATTTGTTCTGGAGTAGTAGCAAATGATGGATCCTCTGGTTTAATTATTTGAGCAGCTAAGCTAATAAGTGCCTGTATTCCTTTTGAGAAATAGCGACTAATTGTTTCAGATGAATGTTGAAATCTTTCCATAGCTCCTCGAATTGACTCATTCTGTGCCAGAATGTACAGTGTTATTGCCAACACCTCCCGAGACAGGGTTCTAGAAGAACCATGAAGGCCGTGATTTAGACATAACTCGTTTAGAAGATCCATAAAAATCGTTCTCGTCATTCTGAATATATTTCTGAATCTTATTGGATGTCCCGAAAGCATTTCACTAACCCATCTATCTCCAACAAAGGTGGATGTCATACGGGGAATGCGAGTAGTTCTACGCTGGTAATAGTCCAACAGCAATATCGCAACGGCTGTAGCAAATGCCATTCTCCTACGACGTTGACGTTGCGGGTCCATCCTAAATGATTAACAACATCAACATTAATATTCAATAATAAAAATTCTCATTTGCTACATATAGAAAGATTAGACATGTACAATGACACATATAGAATAACAAACATATATTAAAAAAAAGAACAACACAAGTAGAAGTTCAATCAGTACTGATACATAATGAATCCATAAATAATATCATTCCTCAAACAAAACCCGCAAATATTCAAGCCGCATTTCAGGCTCAAGCGCCATGAATATTTTCATTCTAGTTGAATCCTCAAGTTTTTTTACACACTGTGCGTGAAATCTTCTATCTGCAACAACTTCAGGAATAGTCCCCAAAAGCCTCAAACAGTCTACTATGCTTGCATCAGAGATAGGTGGAGCGGCAAATGCTTCAATCAACCGATCGAAGGAGGTATTCATAACATGTTCTTTCTCTTTATTTTTCTTAGCAACCTTCGGCCTCTTGATTGTGCTAGACTCCCCCGTCTCCCTCTGATTAATGCTACGCACATCTTCATCAGGTGTCAATGGTTCAGGGGTAAATTCATCTGGCATCCCTGAAAAGGTACTTTCACTTGGGTTGAAAGTAAATTTTCCGGTAGCGACAATACATTTAAACATTATGTCGAGTTTTTCTTCAAATTCCGGCTCAATCCCGCATTGTTTATACTTTTTCGCTGCAGGTACCGCCTGTGATATAACATTTTAAAGTAAATAGTTGAGCTAGTAAATAAATGAAAACCAATTTGAAAAGCAAAGAAATAACAGAGTACATATATAATTACCTCCAATTTCTCAGTCCACCATTCAGTGGGAGCATCAATTGTCCGTTTAATCGGATCCCAACCCAAACCTGTAGATCCACGTTTCAACTCCTTCCACACTTTCCATTCCTTCTTTAATTGGTCCCATTTATTTTTGAATTTAAGCTTGTCGTAGTCTCTGCCAGTTAGTTCTTTGAACCTCATACCAATATTATGCCAGCCCTCCTTATTAAAGTACGTTGTAGGCCTGTTCCCCCGCTCAATTTCTTTTAAACATAGATCACAAAATATATTGGTGACTTCTTTATCCCACAT
>NW_018253749.1:164666-167480 GCF_001263595.1 Phalaenopsis equestris | reverse complement strand
TGTTAACTACCAAACAATCACTCGCAAAACTCAGAGATCCGAAGCAATAGAAGCAGGTACATGTAGAAGAACCAAAAAAAATTCATCGATCCATAAAACTCACGAATCCAGATCTTACCGGAGAGGGAAAAAGAACGAGAAATCGAGCCCTAATGATGCTTTCGTTCGGAGAGGGAGGAAGCGAGGGGAGAGCGCGAGGGAGATCACCAAGGGCAAAAGAAGGAATTGCAGCCCTAACGCCAACAGCCAACGCCGAACGCAGGAGGCGCCCCGCGATCCGCATAATGAAGAAAAACCGAACCGCGGGACGCAGCGTTCAGAACGCCGCCGAACGAACGCTCGAAACAAACGGGTAGGCGGCGTTCTGAAAACGCCACCGTCGATGAAAAAGCTGTGCCAAACAGGGCCTAAGTTAATCCCCATTTAAGAGAATTTGTAGTTGAGGAGGAGGCACAGCACCCACAAAGATTCTTTGTAAACCTTGCTTAGCCAACCAATCAGCAGCAGAATTACATTCCCGATAAATGAAGTTAACTTGTATAACCAAATTATGTTTTTTTATGAAGTCCTGTATCATGTTAATCAAGCAAATAACATTCCAAATAGGGAGAGTGATTTGATTGAAAATGTTAAACAAAGCCTTTTTCGCTTATTTGGTGTTCCTTTTTGCTGATCTGGGTTTTCATTTTTATTTTTCCTTGATTTCTCCTTTTAGTTTTCTGATCTTTGGCATTTTTATTTTTGTTTTTCCATGCGGTTTGGGGCTTTTCCCCAAATATGTGATTTCACATTTTTTTATTGTATTTCTATTTTTCTCAATTTCTACTTTGCATTCCCTGCCTTGACTGGTGTTCTTCTTCACTGATAGGCTTTCATTTCTTTTCCATTATCGTTATGTTTTTCATGTTTTGTTGCTTCCTTTGGTTTTAGTAGTGTGCTTTTTATGGGGAAGATTTTTGCGGAGGCCTTGACGGGGAGTTCCTCCTTGAAGATAGGCTCTTCGGGGTTATTCCCTTTTTCCTTCCATGAAGCTTTGAATGATAATGAGGATGGGGATTTTGGCTTTATTAAAAAAACCAGTAAAAAGAACAGAAAATTTGCTTGGTTTGTCTTGGAAGAGAAATCTTGTATGCTTGCATCTTCTTGTGGGCATGTGTTGGTTGGAAAATTCACTTATGGGCTCCCCAAGCTTGAAATGATTAGACGAGAATTTGATGCCTTAAAGCTTACGGGGTTTTGGCAAGTAGGTTTTTTAGATGGGAGACATGTTTTAATTCAACTTTCTAACAATGAAGATTATACCCGCCTTTTCGCTAGACGTTTTATACGAATACTTGACGCTCCTATGAAAATTTTAAACTGGACAGTTGGTTTCAACCCTAAATTGGAACCGCCCACTATCCCAGTTTGGATATGTTTTCCTGGACTAAAGTTTCATCTTTTTAATCATGAAGTCTTGTTTTCCTTAGCTTCTGCTTATAGAAAGCCTTTAAAGATGGATGGCCCTACTCTTGCCTTATCTCGCCCATCGGAAGCTCGTGTTTTGGTTGAACTTGATATTACATTACCATTTTGCGATGAAACTTGGATTGGCTCCTTGCATCAAGGATACTGGCAGAAAGTTGAAATAGAAATTTATTCTCAATATTGTTCTCATTGTCATATGTTTGGGCATGCTCTCTCTCATTGTTTTCGTTTGTGTCCTCATCTTAGACACAGTGGTGTTCCAACAGTGCAAGCCCCAAATAATCCTATTATTGTCAACCCCCAGGATGACAAAAATTTTATTATCGAGTTTGAACAAAATATTGATCCTCATCTTAGACACGGTGGTGAACCAACGGTGCAAGCCCCAAATAATCCCATTAATGTTCCCCCCCAGGATGGACAAAATTTTATTATTGAGTCTGAACAAAATATTGCTACTTCTTCTGTTAAGGTTGTTGATCAAAAAGATGAGCTTCATTCTACTCCTCCTATTGAAATACTGTCGGCGTTATTTCAGGGATGGTTTCGTTGTGGGGTTGCCCGTAAGAAGCTGTCGGTCACCGGAATCAAAATCTCGTTGCTTGCTTCGGAAGGACGTTGAATTATGAAATCAAACTGACCCCATAGTTTTCATAGTTTAAAATGAAAGAGCACTGTACCTTAAATTTTGTATCTATCCCGAAGAATAAACACAAGAATTGAGGATGAGGCTCGTTCAAAAAAAATAAGGAAAGGATGATGTCCATTCGGTCTGCGAATGTATTTGCTGACAAGTTCCTCTATTTAATATAAAAGATTTAATAGGGTTTATATTAAGCTGGGTTTGGACATGCTTCCTATAAGGGCAAGCCCCTATAGTTAATTACATCCTAAATGATCAAAGCCACCTAAGAAAACTCTCGATAAAAATCAAGAAATATTATCTTTAAGGAATTTCAAAGAGTAGAACTCTTCAATGAAATCGGACGTAGAGGTGTGAAAGGGAATTGGTTCAAATTTGGAACATTTTATTATAGAATCCAAAGGAAGAAGGACTAGGGGATGTCATGGATCCAGAGGAGAACTCCGGTGACTTCCCAAGCTATCCTAATGTTTGGCTTCAGTTTTGAGGAGAAATGTTTTAAGTGTTTCATCCTGCAAATTTATTAGTTAGGGCTTACATTCATGTGAAATGATCACACAAATAGCCTGGAAGATGTGAAGATTTAGGTCGTGACAAACGACAATCTCGGGATCCTAAGACGAGTTAGGGCTTATATTGTATAGCAAGGCTATGCAAAGGCCTAAAGATAAGGTGAGGATTTACGTTGCATAAGCAAGCAACCT
>NW_018253749.1:160050-161771 GCF_001263595.1 Phalaenopsis equestris | reverse complement strand
CATGCGTGGCACGCTCTGGTTGGACGCCGCCGTCCACGTAGCTTGCTGACTCGGCCCGCTATTTATGTCTCGAAGCGCTGTCTGGCTCGATCTCCCCCATCCATTTGATACACGCTCGATCAAACGGCTCCCCGTCATCATCCCCGATAGAATGATCCCATGCTCGTCCACACTAAAACCTTAAGATCTCGGCCTTGACTCAACCAAATCACTTCGGGTTTGATCCTATGGACTCGTCTAAGTGAGACAAACACATCCATACGGTTAAGATGCCATGAGATAAAGTTTAAGTGAATGGAGAATCAAAATAAGCTCGGGAGGAGGAGTTTGGAAGAGTATGTATAACATCCAAGCTCAGCAACTATACCAAAACTTAATAATAGTTATAGATTTGATAAAAGTGTATGTATAAAATATTCAATAATTGTAAATTCACACTTATCAATGTAAGTATACGTATCGCTCAAGTAATATCGAGCTCTAATAGAGTCCTAGATATCAATCCCACAGGGAGTAATATTAGAACTACGAACTAAGACTTTAGAAAAGCAATGCTTTAATCACAACAATGGAATTCAATTTGCTTATCTGTCACTAATAGGCAATTAAAATAAATATGTAATTTAATAACTAGTAAATAACTAAATATACTAGTGAGATTTTTAATGTGATATTCACTATATAAGAAATCATCCTTCTCCTTGTTCAAGAAATTATAAGAAATTATAATGAATGGATAATATGGATAATGTGAATTAGTTTAAATTATATTGTGTCAAATAGGAGCATACCTATTATTTACCCTTTGGTCCAGGCATAAAGAACATTGACTAATCTTACACTTGTTACTGAATCTGGCCAGGCTGGGAGGATACAGGCTCTTACTTTGGATCTCCCACATTCCCCTCGCCTGAGGGCTAACATCTATACTTCAGCACCCAAACTATAGGACCGAATTGGGAATTTTAGTCTGTCACTCTAAAATATCCAATTCTATGCCCGATAATTTCATTTCCCTATTTATTTGCACCCAACTTCCAAGGGCTTTGACCTCCCTGAATCTTGGATGTAATCTTCACTTTAGTTAGAAAACTCAACATATTTTAACAAATCAAATGATCAGATTGAAAGTAAATTAAGATCGAAGTGAAAAGATCATCACAATTTCTTTAACATTTTTGTGGCTCTACCAATTCAAATCATCATTTCATAAATCTCAAGACAAGGAGAAAGACAGAGAAAACTACTCAGATCTCATGGTGAAAATGGAACAAAACTCAGAATTCATATATAAAATCAAAGTCATACAAACTACAACAATAAATAAACTTATCTCTAATTTCTCTCCAAGAAAACTCCTTGAAGTTCCTCTGAATCTCTTCCTTTCTTTACAGCACGCAGAATTCTTCTTCGAAGCGGCAAGGAGGAAGAAATCTCTCACTTTCCCTCCACTCTTACAATCTTCAAAGAATTCCTCACACTTTAGACTCTCTACACTTTTTCAAACTTCAATTTGGAGCCTCTCCTCCTCTATTTTTGGCCAAAGTCTTCTCTTTAAAGATGTGGATGAGTTTTCCCAAGAGGATTTTAAAGATGTGGATGAGTTTTCCCAAGAGTTTCCTAAGCATCCCTTCAAAATTTGTCCTCATCCAAAGCCTAGTTGGACATAAATGTCGAGCTCGCCGTCGGTGGCCTTGTGGGTGGCGGCGGGTGAGCCCCTT
>NW_018253749.1:155434-158714 GCF_001263595.1 Phalaenopsis equestris | reverse complement strand
AAAGTATTCCTTTACCTTATAAATATTTCATAGTTTTTACATCATTGAGCCCCAATCTTTTCTTCTCAAATGAATTTACAGATTCTTAATATTTCAAAATATAGTTTCCTTTACTTTAAATAATTAACTATAATCTTAGTCTCTTATACTAAATATGTTAATTTACAAAATTAATTTTCATTACAAAAATATTTTTTTAAATCTACCATAATATTTAAATAGCTACAAAAATATAGTTACCTGAATTAAATTCACTACATAAAATCATATAAATAATTTTTGAAAATAATTAAATAGAAGACATCTAATAGTTAATGTTTTTCTTCCCTCCCCCAAACTTAAATTTTTAAATATGAAATAATACAGGTGGAAAGAAAAACTCTAAATATAAATCATACATTAGTATTTTAGGCATTTTCATCATTCTGAAATTTTTGCAGGCCTTCTCAAAATTTATACTTCACCTTGTCTGTAATATTAGGAGTTTTCTACACATATAAATCATTAGAGAAATTGTTGGGTAATGAAATTTTGAAATAAGTATAAAACTAAAACATTAAACAAGCACAACATTTCCTAACACAATTACAATACCAAATAAAACAATTATAATTAAAATGCAAAATAAAAATTAAATTACATTCCAAAATACTACTCAACATCTATTATACTACACATGCAAATTTAACTATAACGCTAACTTTATAAAAAAAATTAAAAATCATCCAAGTACAACATTATGATAAAAATGAAAGCTTAAATACACATAAACATCCATTTCCACTACAAAAGATCACAGAAATAAAAGTACAAGTACAAGTACATCAATTTTATCAAATATCAAAATCCCAAACTATGTCTTTGTCTCCTTGATTAGCAGGTGGATCGGGCTGATACTGAGTATATCGGGGGCACTCCAGGAAAGTAACATCAGGCTCACCTCTGTAGTGTCTGGCCTGAGCTTCGTAACAAGCTACCTCAAAATTTGAATGCCTCTGAAGGTACTCACTATCATAATCATGTCGACGTTCTAAACCTTTAATCCTTTCATTTATTAATTCTATGCTCTTCCGCTGCAAGGTCAACTCATTCATCAAATCAGTCAAAGTAGGAGAACTAGAAGGTGGAAGGTCATAACTTGTAGAGGGGACATCTCTACTAGTAAAAGGTTCTTGACTCCTACTTCTAGTTCTCCATTTCTCATGGGATTCATAAGTTTTCAAATTTGCTTTACTAATGGGTTTTATAGGGTAAACTCATTCTTCATCTCCAGCTTCCTCTCCAGAAAGTTGGCAAAGTGCATAAATAAGGCCAGGGTGTCCTAGACCTCCACTTGTCTCACTCCTTTTCGTAGTCAATATATTCTTAAAAATAATTTCTCCCACATTTATAGTTTCATTATTCTAAATATAGAAATTCAGAATAGCTCTATCTCTAGTTACCTCACTACGGTGATAAGTCGGCAACAGAGTAGAGGAAATAAAATAGTGTCACGCCTTAGAGGTGGCATTCAGCATGGAAGCAGAAAAATTTACCCGTTCTCGTTGTTTAATCTTCCACGTTCCTTTCTGTGAGAAAGTTGATCACATCATTCAGGGGGCCTTACATAGTACTGAAGGATTCATAATGACAGCTATAAGAGTCTGGGACTTCGTAAAAGGTGTTAATGCAGGCGGCATTAAATTCAACAGGAAATCCCTGCACTTGAACGATTCCGTCTTCATAATAAAATACTTTGGCATAAAATTCTTTCGCAATATTTGCAGCGGCCTTATTGGTGGTGTAACAAAAGTTTTCCCACCTTCATTCGGTAATAACTCGTTCAATTTCTCCTCCCGGAATTTCAAAAACTCGATCTTGTATGCATTTCTTTCCTTCAAATACAGAAGTAAATCTTAATTGAGCCTTCGCATTGACGAAGCAAGACTCGTCGAACTCAAGTCGTCTCTTTTGCTGTGGAGCCATTTCAATCTAATCACAATTACAGAAAAATTCCAAAATATACTTCAAATATGCATATAATGGCTTCCAAAAGTAATTCTAAGAGTTTAACACTAAGTTCCATGAATTTCTTCTCAATATTTTCTTCACATTCTCAAATTTTTTGGATCTCCTCAATGTGGAATAAATCCATGGTGAAAATCAAATATTTTTAACTTGGAGTGAAGCTCTTACCTAGAGATGATCAAATCCGGTGTCAAAAAGCCTTGAAATCACCTCCCAATCCAAGATCTCTCAAGCTCTAGGTCGAAAATTGCTTTTTTTAGGAGGAAGGGGATGATGAATACTGGCGGTTGACTGGTTAAAATCGTAGTTAAAAGTGTTTTTTTGCGAGCTCACCGTCGGCAGGGTCGATGGCATCATCGGTGCGCTTTATTGAATTTTTAAACATAACCCTCAAGAGAAATCCGTCGTCGGCGTCTTTTTTTTTCCTTTTTTTTTTTTTTTTTTGGCTCTATTGATTTTGGTTCAATTCCAATTTATTTTTTGGTTATAATTTAATTTAATTTGGCAACCTCTCAAAAACTAGAATACAATCCAACAGAGAAGTAGACATAATTTTAAGTGACAAAAAGCTCTCTTAATGGGTGTCCGCCAATTGGCATTTTCCATGCACTAGGAAAACATCACATTTATATATAAATTCCAAGGGGTACAATATACGTTACATAACACACCTAAATTTGGTATTTTCTCAACCTCAACACATTAATTCAGCGTCGCAATCCAAGCCACAACACTCAAAATGTTGAAAACAAAACATCCTATACTTAGTCTAAACTATACAGAGATCTAAGAGCATAATTTTAAAGCAAAGAGTTCAAATCAAATTATTCAAATTATATAGATAGACAGACAGGTAGTAATATAGATCTACTATTCATCAGATTTAGTACTAGATTCTCCTTTGAGATCACCCATTGATTGCACATGAACGAAGAGGTCGTAAAAGGGTCGGTATAGAAATTCTTCAGTGGAATCCTCTTCGGAATCCTCTTCTATTCTCATCAATCGTATCAAACTATCTTTTAAATGTCCATAGTGATCAAAATGTTCTTTCATCCTCCAGTCTATATGTCTTTCATCCTCCAGTCTATATCCTCCAGTCTATATGATCGAAGAAATTGGAGATATTATTAATTACATTCATGATATTTTGTACCTCCTTCTCCAATTTTTTTTATTTTGCGCAGGATCACCAGAGTTTTATCAGGAATTAAGCGTCGAACTGGCAGTGAATTCTGAGATGGGTGATCTACAATAACGGCCAATGCAATTT
>NW_018253749.1:152650-155415 GCF_001263595.1 Phalaenopsis equestris | reverse complement strand
GGAATCTCTCAGTTGGGTCTAAAGGCTTCCAAGGTAGAAGTACCTTTTCCCAATTTTTGTAGTACACTTGGAACTGACTGCAAAGTGAGAAAATTGTGGAAGGGTGTCCAAGCCCATAAGTTGGTCCATGAACGATCAGGCCTAATACCGACTTCACAATTATGGATCCAATATCGATCGGCAGTCCCCTTTGGATGCAATAATTCAAAATAGCACTTTCTTTAGAAATTTTATTGATCTTCATTGTCGGTAACAGTTTCGCAGAAATGAAAAAGTGCAAGTGTTTTGAAACGGGATTTAGGAGTGTCACAGAAAAACTAACATACCCATTTTCTCTCATTTCTCAGTCGTCAGTTAAATATTGGTAAATTTCATTCATCTGGTCTCTTGTCGTGACAAAGTTGGAATAGTGGCAGATAGGAATGTTCTCGATCATGTGTAATTCATTGATCCGTGCAGGAGTGAAAGTGATCCATCTACCTCGCACATGAACAACTCCCTGGTTGATTTCATGGAAATTTGCATAAAACTCCTTTACCATAGGAACAACCACGGCGGCAGTACTATAGTACAGCACTTCCCATCTTTGCTGCACTATCATCTCTTCAATTGCCGTAGTGGGATTATTCAATCCTTAATTTACGAATCCTCATTCCTTGATCAATCTTTTCTTCGTAATTAATTTGTTGAAGATTTGTTGCGCTTCCGCACTAATAAACTTTCGCCGATTGAACACTCGAATTATGGGAGTATCAGGGGAATTGGACACCATAAGAATGAAATTGGTAGAGTTTCCATTCATTTTTGGGGGAAATATGATCTTAGGAATTGAATTTGGAAGTTTAAAAGGGTAACTCCCGCCAAAAAATTGCCAAAAACCACCATTCAAACTCCAGAAACCGCCATCTCGTCGGTCTCGCCGTCGGCGGCGTTGAGGGCGCCGTCGGCGAGCCTTTGTATTTATTTTGCTTGGACTCTCGAGAAAAACCCATCGTCAGCCGCATCGAAGGCGTCATTTGCGCCCAAGGCAAAAATTGGACAGTTTCGTTCTGGTCCGAATGCGTTCCAATTTTTCTTTATGGATCCAATTTTTATGATGATTCAAGGGCAAATAATAGTAGAGCTTAATACTACCACAAACTAATGATAATTTTAAATAAAAACTACTATAATCACAATAAAAGTAAAGATAACTATGGGTTGCCTCCTATAAAGCACTTAGTTTAATGTCGATAGCCCAACCTATTCAAGTATTATTCAGGTTGACTAATCATTAAAACCTCTTTAAAATTTGGTCTTTTACCCTCAAAATATGGTTTTAATCTGTGTCCATTTACTTTAAATCTATTTTCAGTCTTCTGATCTTCAACTTCAATAGCTCCTTAAGTATAAACTTGAGTCATAGTAAAGGGTCCTAACCAACAAGACTTCAATTTCCTAGGGAATAATTTCAGCCTTGTGTTGTAAAGCAAAACTTCTTGTCTTGGTTCAAAGTTCTTCTGGTTAATCTTCTGATCATGCCATGACTTTAGTTTTTCCTTATAAATTTTGTCGTTATTATAAGACTCATTTCTTAATTCTTTCAATTCATTTAATTGTAACAATCTCTTCTTACCAGCATCTTTCAAACTATAATTGAATTCTTTAATCGCCTAGTATTCTTTATGTTCCAATTCTACTCGTAAGTGACAAGTATTTCCAAAAATCAGTCTATAAGGGCTCATTCTAATAGGAGTTTTACAAGCAATCCTGTAAGCCCATAATGAATTTTAAGGGTGGGTCTTTGGGTAGTTTTGAGTTGAGGGCGTTGTCGGCGCCCATGCCAGCGCCGTCGGCTCTAGTGGCAAAAAAAATCACTTATTTGATTTTCTCAATTTTCAATTTCCTTTTAATTTACTCAAAAGTCCAATTGGTCTTTTTGAACACTAATTTCCATCTTAAAATAATTCAATCTTTTCAAGTATTTGTTTAATCTCTTTATTAGAAAATTCAGCTAACCCACTGGTTTGAGGATGATAGGTAGTAGAAATTCTATGAATAATATTAAACTTTTCTGCCAATCTCTGAATGTATCTATTCCTAAAA
Organism: Phalaenopsis equestris; assembly: GCF_001263595.1. Taxonomy (NCBI): domain Eukaryota; kingdom Viridiplantae; phylum Streptophyta; class Magnoliopsida; order Asparagales; family Orchidaceae; genus Phalaenopsis; species Phalaenopsis equestris. Next base: position 153,330 of record NW_018253749.1, on the reverse strand, counting down.
TGGGATCCTCCGTCAGTGATAATCATTCTAGGCATTCCGTATCTAGTGAAAATATTTTTCATTAAAAAGCTTGAAACACTTTTAGCATCACAACGAGGTAAAGCTTGTGCTTCAATCCACTTAAAAACGTAGTATACTTCAATTAATATATATAAGTTCCTAAATGAAGGAATAAATGGTCCCATAAAATCTAATCCCCAAACATCAAAGATCTCAATTTCTAACATGAAATTCAGAGACATTTCATTTTTTCTAGATATACTGCCTATTCGTTAACATCGATCACAAGTTTTTATGTATCTATAAACATCTCTAAAGACATTAGGCCAATAAAATCCAGCTTGTAAAATTTTAGAAGTTGTTTTATCAATCCCAAAATGTCCTCCAAGCTCAGAATCATGACATTTCTGAATGATCAGCTCAGTTTCTTCATAAGGTACACATCTTCTCATAATCAAATCCTTACATCGTTTATATATATAAGGCTCATTCTAAAAATATGCTTTTGCATCATGAATGAATTTCCTTTGTTGTTGTTGTTGTTGCATAGGTGGCAAAATATCAGTTACAATATAGTTAAAAATATCGACATATCATGGTATTTTCCACTCATTAAAATTATAAAGTTGTTCATCAGGAAAACTGTCTGTAAATTCATTATCGGTGTCAGATAATTCATG
>NW_018253749.1:151955-152620 GCF_001263595.1 Phalaenopsis equestris | reverse complement strand
ATCAATTGTATTATCAATTCCCTTTCTATCAATAACCACAAGATCAAATTCTTACATCAAAAGTATCAATCTAATCAACATTGATTCTTGACATCCTTCTTTTGCATTAGATATTTAATAGCAGAGTGATCAGTGTGCACAGCACATTTAGCTCCAATTAAATAAGATCTAAATTTATCTAAAGCATACACAATGGCCAGTAACTCTTTTTTAGTAACTGTATATTTAATTTGTGCATCATTAAGAGTTTTACTAGCATAGTATATAACTTTAAAAATCTTTTCATACCTTTGTCCAAGAACAGCTCCAACAGCATACTCACTAGCATCACACATCGGTTTGAATGGTTTCTCCCAGTTAGGTGAAACTATAATAGAGGTTGTGATTAAATTTTCCTTTAATAACTTAAAGGCATTTAAACAGTTTTTGGTAAATTCAAATTTCTTGTCTTTTTATAGAAGTTGGCATAGAGGTTTGGTAATTTTTGAAAAATCTTTAATAAAACGCTTGTAAAAACCAACATGTCCAAGAAAACTCATAACGTCTCTTACATTAGTAGGAGGTGTTAGTTTAGATATAACTTGAATTTTTGCAGGGGCTGCTTCCATACCATCTTCCAAAAATTTATACCCTAACACAATTCCTCCTGCAACCATAAATTGACA
>NW_018253749.1:149356-151209 GCF_001263595.1 Phalaenopsis equestris | reverse complement strand
AAGGACTGATTCCCTTAATATCAGCTAAGGTCCAACCAAAAGTTTTCTTATATCTTTTTAATGCATCTAACATTTTTTGCTCTTGCAAATCATTTAATTCTTAAGATATAATAACAGGTAATGTAGATGAGTCTCCTAAAAACACATATTTCAAGTGGCTAGGCAATACTTTCAACTCAAGTTCAGGTGGTTTTATAATTGACGGAAATAGATTCTTATCAGCATTTTCTGTAATATCTAATATCTCAAATCTTTCCTTAACATAATGTAATTCTTCATTTTCTAATTCATTCAAAATATTTTCATCACTTTCTTCAATTTTTTCTTCAAAATATTCTTTAAAATGTTCATTCAATAGATGTTCATTAATTTCCATGTGAAAACATTCATTATCTCTTTCAACAGTAGGGTATTTCATAGATTTTGCAATGTTAAAAGTCACAACTTGATCGTTAAGTCTCATAGTTAATTCTCCTTTTAGCATCTATCATAGCTTTTGCAGTAGCTAAAAATGGTCTCCTTAAAATGATAGGTATTTCTTTATCTTCCTCCATATCTAAAACAATGAAATCCACAGGAAAGATAAATTTATCAACTTTTTCTAACAGGACTTCTATAACTCCCTTAGGATATGTAATTGAACGATCCACTAACTGAAGAGTTACAAAAGTAAGTGAGACTTCTCCTAATCCTAATCTTTTGAAAATTGATAGAGACATAAGATTAATGCTGGCTCTTAAATCACATAAAGCTCTTCCATAAAATTTTTCACCGATAGCACACGGTATAGTGAAACTGTCAGGATCTTTTAATTTTTCAGGAAGCTTTTTCTAAATAATTGCACTACACTCTTTGCTAAGTGCAGCAGTTTCGTTATCCATAAACTTCTTTTTCTTGTTCAGAATATTTTCATAAATTTCACATAATTGGGCATTTGCTCTAAAGCTTCTACCAAGGGAATATTAACCGTTAACTTCTTAAGAATTTCTATAAATTTAGAAAAATTGTTTATTTTGTTTGTGTTGCTTCAATCTTTGAGGAAACGGTGGTGGAGGTTTCTCCACAGTGATCTTCATTGGTGTAAATGGATATTTGAAACCTGGGTACTCATGATCCTTTTTATTTTCAGTATCCACTTTCTATTTTTCAGTTTCTGTTTCTTTTTGCACTCTTATTTCCAATTCTTTTCCACTTCGTAATTGTATCGCTTTTATCTATTCTTTTCCTTGATCTTTAGGATTAGATTCTATAGTACTAGGAAAAGTTCCCAATGTTCGGTTACTAAGCACAGTAACGATATGCCCTAATTGGTTTTCAATATTCTTAATAGCAGTTCCTTGATTTTGTAATTGATTTCCTTGGATTTGCAATTAATTTTCTTGATTCTGCAATTGTTGACCATGTTTATTATCAGCTCTTCCATAGACAACTTCTTTTCCTTAATTTGAGTGTTACTGTTAAATCCTAGAGGATAAGAAGGTCTATAGTTAACATTTCCTTGGTTGGATGAATTTCCTAATGAGTTCACTGGGTTGTTTGCCCTTTGTTGATTTGTAGAAGAATTGTTATTCCAATTAAAATTTGGATGATTCTTCCAACTAGGGTTATAATAGTTCGAATAAGGGTTGTTGGGTCTATTAATAGCATTTAAAATTTCATATGAAGGTTGAACATCCACAAATTGCCCAGATGAATTTTCTAGATGAATTCTCTTCCATCATAGGAGGTGTTGGAGAATAATTCATCCCATAATGATCTAATTTCTTTGATATTGCAGCAATCTACAAAGCCAACATAAATATTGCGTCAAAATCATGGACACTGGCTAAACTTTTTGGATTTACCCTTTCAGA
>NW_018253749.1:142735-149112 GCF_001263595.1 Phalaenopsis equestris | reverse complement strand
GACTCTTCATCAATCTGACAGAACGATGTTATGTCATTTCTAAGTTTAGCAGTTTTGGATGGAGGGAAATATTTGGATAGAAATTTCTGTGAAAGTTCTCCCCAAGTTCTAATAGATCCTGGTGCTAACGAATTTAACCACATCTCAGCCTTATCTCTAAGTGAAAAAGGAAAAAGTCTAAGTCTAACAACATCGTTTGAGACTCTGTCATATTTAAAAGTAGCACACAGTTCTAAAAAACTAGTGAGGTGTAAATTAAGATCTTCATTTGGTGTACCTCCGAATTGATTGTTGGTACCATTTGGATAATATCAGGTTAAAGCTCAAATGAATTAGTAGCTGCATCAGAATTTTGGATAGATAAGTGAATTTCATCTGCTATAAGATGTGCAGAATCTCATAGGGGTCTAAATTAGTGTTTATTTTATATTCCTTGATTGTTCATGTTATTTTCCATTGTATCAGAATTTATAAGTTCTCTTTTAAGTCTTGTAATTTTTCTAACAATGCGTTCTAATTCCGAATCATAAGGTATAAGATTTTCAAGTCCAAATTTACGCATACAATTTGAAATCACTACAAAGTAAAAAAATTAACTAAATATGAAAATAAGTTGCAATTCAAGTAAAAATTTTCTAATAATCCTAATTTGTCTGTTACTCTAATTGTAATTTTTGTTTACTCCCCTGTAACGGCGCCAAAAACTTGACCGCAACTTTATATTTGCTTAAAAATATAAGTAATTAATACTGCTGCTAAAAGATTTAATTCCTTAGCAATTGTACCAAAACTTAATAACAGTTATAGATTTAACAAAGATGTATGTATAAAATATTCAATAATTGTAAAGTCACACTTATCAACGTAAGTATACGTATCGCTCAAGTAATATAGGGCTCTAATGGAGTCCTAGATATCGATCCCGCAAGAAGTAATATTAGAACTACGAACTAAGACTTTAGAAAAGTGATACTTTAATCACAACAATGGAATTCAATTTGCTTATCTGTCACTAATAGGCAATTGAAATAAATATGCAATTTAATAATTATTAAATAACTAAATATACTAATGAGGTTCTTAATGTGATATTCAATATATAAGAAAGCATCCTTCTCCTTGTCAAGAAATTATAGTGAATGGATAAAGTGACTTAGTTCAAACTATATTATGTCAAATAGGAGCATACCTATTCTTTACCCTTTGGTCCAGGCATAAAGAACATTGACTAATCCTAAGCTTCTTTACTAAATCTACGGCTAGGAGGAAGAAATCTCTCACTTTCCCTCGGCTCTTACAATCTCTCGAAGAATTCCTCACATGTTAGACTCTCTACACTTTTTCAAACTTCAATTTGAAGCCTCTCCTCCTCTATTTTTGGAATTTTGGCCAAAATGTTCTTTTAAAGCTGTGGATGAGTTTTCCCAAGAGTTTCCTAAGTATCCCTTAAAAATTTGTCCTCATCCAAAGCCTAATTGGACATAACAGGCATAACCACCGAGCTCACCGTCAGCAGCCTCGAGGACGCCATCGGCGGACCTTCTTAATGAATTAATTATGGAGTCTCGGAAAAATCTCATCGTCGGTGGGGTCGATGGCGTCATCGGCGCCCTAGTTCAATTCTTCACATTTTTGTCCTTTTCGCTCCAAATCCGCTCCTTTTTGCATCTTTTTTTTTCAATGACCCTATTGCGTCATTCCTGCAACAAAACAACAAAAATATCACAAAAGTCATTCCTGCAACAAAACAACAAAAATATCTTTCTTTAAAGTGCAATATCATCAAAAAATAATATAAAATAGGTAAGAAAATCTCAACATATTTTCCTTTGGTCAGTTTATAAGGTTCTTCATTTAAATCACGCAGCCTCTGATCATAATCCTATTCTTCTCTCTCTATCATTCAATACCAAGCCTGCTTCTTATCATTTTAAATTCCTTAACATTTGGACCACTCATAATACCTTCTTAGCTCTTATTAAGCAAGTTTGGAATGTTGATTGTGTCGGGAATCATTGGTATACTCTGTGGCAGCTTCATAAGAAGGTTGCCGCTCATTTATGTAATTGGAATTTTAATGTTTTTGGTAAAGTCTATAATAAGGTTCTTGAGGCCCAAAGGGTGGTTGATAATCTGGGGCTCGGGTTCCTTGTTCCCCTCAGAATATGGAGGCTTTAACTACGGCTCACTCCAACCTTCTTGAAGCTATTTCTTTGGAGGAAGGCTTTCTGCAACAAAAGGCTAATGATGTTTATTTTTCTAGTGCTAATCGCGGCAACACCAATTTTTTTCATGCCTTCCTTAAGCATAGAAAGAATATCAACACTATTCTTAAAATTTGTACTCCTTTCGGAGTTTCTTTAACTCCGGAGGGTGACATTGGTCAAAGTGCAGTTAATTATTTCACTGATATATTTATGACTACTTCTCAAGTGCTTCTAGTTAAAGCTTCTCTTTTTTATAACGAGCGTCAGTATGTCAATTCCATTAATCTTTTTAAGGTGCCTACTGAGCAAGAAATTTTCTTTGTTTTTAAAGATATAAACTCCAACAAAGCCCCTGGATCAAATGGTTTCACCTCTTCATTTTATGTTTCTTGTTGGGATATCATTAAAAAGGAAATTACCCTTGCAATTCAAAGCTTTTTTAAGGGGGCAGATCCTGGGAAATACTTTGCCTCCTCTTTGATTGTGTTGATTCCCAAAGGTACTGATAAATCTAGTTGGGATAAATTTCGGCCCATAACCCTCACTTCATTCAGTTATTTATAAAGTTTTGAGCAAATTGATGCTTTCCAGGATTACACCACTCTTACCTAATATTATAATATTATCTCGCCTAAGCAGTCTGCTTTTGTTAAGGGTCAAGATATCACTGATAATATTTTGCTGGTGTAAGAATTAGCGCAAGAATTAATTGAGGATCTCGATAAGAAATGTTGTGGGGGTAACTGATATTTAAACTTGATATCCTTGATATCAAAAAGGCTTTCAATACTATCAGTTGGGATTTCATTATTAACATTTTTCATGCTCGTGGTTTTCATCATGATTTCATTTCTATTATCAAGAGATGGCTTTATAATAATCACTATAGTGTGATGGTTAATGGCAATTTTTACGGTTTTTTTTTTGCGCGCAGAGGTGATCCTCTTTCACCTACAATATTCATAATCGCTTTTGATTATTTCTCTAGATTAGTCAATGAGCTGCAACATAATAAGGTGCATACTCACTTTCATCATCAGTCCAAGATTGTGGTTAGTCATCTTGCTTATGCCGATGACGTTATTCTTTTCTCTAATGCTAGTAAAAATACCATCAAATTGATGATGCGTGTTCTTGAGGAATTACAAAATACTTCTGACTTAATATTAAATAAAGATAAGTGCAATCTTTACTTTGGTAAGAATGTTAGGTGCTCGATTACTAATTGGGCTACCTCTTTTACAGCTTGTCACTCTGCCTCTCTTCCGCCTAAATATCTTGGAGTTAACCTTCTAAGGGGTCGCCGGAAACAAACTCAGTTAGATGATGTTGTGGATAAAATCAAATCTAAGATTGAGGATTGGCGTAATATTTTTCTCTCTTATGGTGGTCGTCTCACTTTACTTAAAAGTGTTCTTGTTAGTATTCCAATGTATGTTATGCAAGTTCTCAATATCAAGAAGAGTACCCAACTTACATTAAAGAGATTGTTTAATCGGTTTCTATTGTCTGGTACTTATTCTAGCAAGCATTGGACTACTTTTAAGAAGGTTTGTAAACCTAAGACTGTTGGTGGCTTAGGGATTAAAATTTTGGATCAAATTTCCGCTATTAATATGGGCAAGTTGTGGTTTAAATTTCGTTCCAACAATTCTTTATGGACTAATTTTCTTCACCATAAGTATTGCTCCTATTACCACCCGGCTATCGTTCAGTGGAGGGTGGGGGATTCCAGGATTTGGAAAGTCATTCTTAAAGTGAGAACTATGGCTAGAAAATTTACCTTTTGGGATGTTGGGGAAGGTAAGATCTCCATGTGGCATGATCAATGGGGCTTGGCGGATGAGGATTTTTTTCTTCAACAAGGTATCTCTAATGATTTGGTTGTCTCTGATTTGTGGCTTCATGGTAATTGGGACGTCAATAAATTGAATGAACATTATGGCGTCCAGGCTGCTAGAATCTCTAAAGTCCCTATTAAGAATAGTATGAGAGATACTCCTATGTGGAAATCCACGGCTTCTACCTCTCCCACTAAAATGCTCTATACTAACCTTTATCAATTTGGAAATTGGAGGTGGGGGTGGTTTATTTGGAACAAATTTTTATCACCCTCTATTTCTTTCTTCTTATGGAGGTTTTTTCTTAATATGTTGCCTTTGGATGATATTTTGAAACTTAAAGGATTGAAATTGGTGTCTCAATGCTATCTTTGCAAGACAAATTTGGAAACGACTGAGCATCTTTTCTTTCTTTGTCCCTTGGTTATTGCTACTTGGAATATGTTTGGTAATCATTTTAATGTCACTTGGAGGCTTACATCCTCTATTCTTAATTATCTCGCTATCTGGAGAGATGCTACACAGGTCGATGAAAAGCACTTTTGGTTTCCTCTATTTGGTTTTTTTTGGTGGTTCTTTGGTTTATTTGGATGGCGAGAAATGATGCTAAATATGAGAATGCTATGTTTCACCCTAATCTCACTGTCTCTAAAATTCTTGCTCATTTTCGAAGATCTTGCAGGGCTCTTTCCTTAACCAATGATCTGGTGCCGTCGAGGTTGGGTAGGAAGTCATCTTCTTTAGATGGAAACCCCCACCCTCAGGTTAGTTTAAGTTTAATATTGATGGCAGTTGGCATTCCAATGTTGCGGGTGCGGGGGGTATCCTGAGGAATCACGTTGGGCAGTGTCTGTTTTACTTTTCATCTCCTCTTTTCGCCTCTACACCGTTAGAGGCTGAATTTTGAGCTTTATTGTTAGCCTTGCAGGTTGTTTCACAGCTTAATGTCACGGACCAATAGTCCCACATTGGCTACGTGTAGGACCAAAAAGCAGTATTTAAGTCCTGGGCTGCCGACCACCCACAAAGGGCTCTTTTGAGAGGTGACAAGTGGTATCAGAGCAGATTACTGTCTGCCAGGTGTGTGGACTCTCCATGGTCCCGTGGGACTCTCGGTGGAGCCGATCCGTGACGAGGGCGTCACGTGATTGGGTGGAGGAGAATGTCACGGACAAATAGTCCCACATTGGCTAGGTGTAGGGTCGAAAAGCAGAATTTAAGTCCTGGCTGCCCACCACCCACAAAGGGCTCTTTTGGGAGGTGACATTAAGCTCTGAAATATTATTTTTGAGACAGATTCGCAAATTCTTTTTAATGAGTTTTACAAGGCTACAAGGCCTAGATGGGATTTGCTTGCCATTATGAATCATATTTGTGATGTTATCCAACGATACAATTTAAATATTCAGTTATCCTTTATTTATAGGGAAGCCAATTCCCATGCTAATTGGCTTGGTAATAAGGGTAGGGGGTCGGCCGAGGTAAATTATGGGATTTGTCCCATGCCGAATCTTAATTTTTTTTTATTTTGGGAGACTTGATTGAGCTCTCTTTTATCAGAATTCAGTAGTTTCTCTGGTTGTTTTCTTTTCTTCTTATGCTTTATACTTGGAATCTTTTCTTTCTCTGGTGCTTTTTCATGTCTGATAAGGCTTCCAAGTATATTTCCTCTCTGAGTTGGGAAGGTTTCGGCTTTCATGTTTTATGTAAGGAAAATTATGTTGGCATCCATGTTTATGCAGGAAAAATTATGCTGAGTGTAAGGGTTCGGATCTGTAATGTGTTTATGCAGGAAAATTATGCTGCCATTTCATGTTTACGCAGGAAAATTTATGCTAAGATTTGCAGGCTTTATGATAATTTCGCGCCTCATATTACTGCCTGAAATTTGAGTATTTTCGCACCTGGAGCTATATTTGCATGGATCCTCCACGTTACTATACTTTCTCTACATAAACCTTATTTACACTACAAGATCACTTTTGCTTAGGATGTTATTCCTCTGACTGGCTCATGGTAGCCCCTCAAATCGCACTTATCTACACTACAAGATCGCTTTTGTTTAGGATGTTACTCCTCTGACTGGCTCATGGTAGCACCTCACTTACCTTTTGGCGGATCGAGCTCGGTAGGGAGCCATGAGTTGCTCTTTTATTATATATTAAATTATTATGTATATATAATAAAAGATTGAGTTGGCTCGAAATAATATATATACCAATAAAAAATTTCAGTTGGCTCGAAAGATTGAGTTGGCTTGAGTTGGTAGATTACCAATAAAAAATTTCAAATAATATATATATATATATATATATATATAGAGTATGAC
>NW_018253749.1:96499-142680 GCF_001263595.1 Phalaenopsis equestris | reverse complement strand
ATATATATATATATATACATATATATATATATGCACAAAAATATAAAATTAAAATCATACTACATGGCTCGAATTTGCTCTCTTGCTCCTCTACTATCATCACGTCATAGAATTTTTCATACATAAAAAAAGTGATGATTTCTCTCATATTTATATAGAAAAATAAATATATGGGAAATAGGAGAATTGGCAATTGAGATGACATTTATCGAAGTATTGTATGCTTAAATTCCAATAAGTTGTGGAGATATTTACATAAATTATAAATGCAATAAATTTTTAAGGAAAAATTGCATGCATGGGGACACTTATTCTGTAAAGGATTTGCATGACATATATCTAATTTTCTTTGTTAGTCAACCATACTGATTTTTACAATAAAATCTATATTTCAATATATAAAAAATTTAAATTTAAAAATCTATTAAGAAAATTAAGATAAAGCTAATTATAAAATGTAAAAAAGTCATAATTCTAAAAGAAGCTTATATACATATACAATTAATAATAATTAGAAAAAAGTTTTTTAATAAAATCATAAAATCTTTGATTAATATTCATTTCAAAATATATAAAATTTTAGATGTTACAATAATAATAATAAAAGTTATAAATATATTTTCAAACTTTATAAGGATGGGCAAAAAAAGAAAAGAATTTAAAATTCATGTATATATAAATTTTAAGTACAATATTCTTACTTTAAATTTTCTTAAATGGTTAAAAAAAATTTCTTAATGATAATAAGTAAATATTACAAAAAGTTCAAGCATTACTTCATATATAAATTTTTTAACTTTATATATATTTTTTTATTTTTTAATTACCAAAATAGATTTTTTGACATAATGCTAAAACTTAATTTAATCATAAAATTACTCAATAATATCTTTGAATTCTTATTCTAATTATTTGATTCTTTTTCATGTTTACAATTTATTAAATTTTATTTTGTAGATGAGAGCAATGTGATGAATTGGGCATATTGAGGAAATCTTAGTTAAACTATGGAGTAGAAATTTTTGACTTGATTGTGAGAAGGCTATTTATTTGTATCCTCAAATTAAATATCCTTAATAAGTTGTTGGTCTTAACTGAGAAAATTTAAGATGAAATTATCTATTTAACCTTTTATTAGGAATAAGGATTTAGTTTTGATATTTCTTCATCGTACAAGCATGATCCTTTAAGGATAAGGTTATGGGCCTTCAATAGTTGATTATGAGGTACCTTATTGCAAATTGTAGGTGTTAGTGTGTTATTCTTCATTATTATGAGCATCACACTTGTTAGTCATGGGTTGTGTATTTCTAGAACCAATAACGATTTATTTTCTCACATAAGTAACATCAAATTATTATGTTAATTTATTTTGCAATTGAGTGAATTTTTTTTTTTCTTAGATTATGCAAATGTGTGAAATAAGCTCATAAGAGACATAAAAGGCAAAGGCAATGGTTCTAACTCAATTGAAATGATACACTATTTAAGGGAAAATTAAAAATAATCATCATTCTTCAAAATTAGATAAAGCATGATAACAATGCTTGTACTAAAGACTTAGTCTCCTATGAGAGTAATGAAAATATTGAAGAAATAAGGTTAATGATAATTGTCAGTATTGACTGAAAATTGGTTAAGATAACCAATCAATAATGATTCTTAAAGTCTATTGTCAACATGTGGTGAATGTTAGAGATGGTCATCAGGAAATGATGGATGTTAATGTTGATGATTTTGCGGTAATAAATTTTGTTGATATCTCCAATATTGATCATCAACAAAAGCTCTAGAATACCTTAAATTTGTGAGCTCTCCCTCACTTTAGGCCCCTTTCATATATAGAATAATGATCAATCTATTATTTATTTAAGTGAATTTTTAATCATTTAAAAAAAATTTTAAACATTTTAGCAAATGATACATGTTAATGCCACATCCATAAAAGATTTTTGAGCATTTAAATCCTATAATAACATTATAATTGCATAATATTGATTTCATTGTATTTTTTTTTCATTGAGATGCTCATTATGACTATAAACATGCAAGATTTGAAGATCGTTTTGTTACTCTATAAAGTTATCGTGTAGTTTTGAATGCTCTAATGCTCGCATATCTTATGTGCTCCAAAGGTACTTTTTATCCTTAACCAATGCAAGCATTTTAATGAAATTAAAAATAAACTTCTCATGGTTAAGATGAACACAATCTTTTAAAATTTAATTTTCAAGCATTATCCTTCTCACTATACTCCATGAATGTGCTCTTAAGGTATGTATTATTAAAGTTATTATATCATTATAATAAATATCAACTAACTGATTACTTCTGCCATCTTTGTAAATTTCTCCTTAAATAAAAAATCATTAAACCCACCTACTAATTAGAACAAGTTAAATAATTTCAATTATTGTGTTCATAGCTTCAATTTTGAAGATCTATCCATTATGTTTTTGTTGACCTCACTTTTGTGATCAGGACATATCTTGAACTACCCAACTCAACTCAGAATCTTAGGAATTCTTTTACAAGTCCTAAGATCAGTATGATCATCAAATTCATCTTGTGGAAGAAGTCTACTAACATTGAGTCATTGAAATCAGGGATCCCAAAACCCTAAACTTTAGACTGAACCCTCATGTGTCCCATTTGGACCTTAAAATTGAGTGACACTTTAGACAAATTGGATCAACAATGGTAGAACCTAATTTGAACCATTATTAATTACATTGATTATTTGGTCAACCTTGGACCCAATGGTCACCACCTTGACAATTTGATCAACTTTAGACCCCATGGTCACCACATTAACGGTCAACCCTGGACCCAATGGTAATCACCTTGACAATTTGGTCAACTTTAGACCGGTCACCACATTGACCATTTAGCCAACCCTGGGCTCAATGCTCATTACCTTGATCATTTGCTCAACTTTAGACCCCATGATCACCACATTGACCATTTGGTCAACCTTGGACCCAATGGTCATCACCTTGACCATTTGGTCAACTTTAGACTCCATGGTCACCATATTGACCATTTGGTCAACCCTAGACCCAATGGTCACCATTTTGACCATTTGGTTAACTTTACACCCCATGGTCATCACATTGACCATTTGGTCAACCTTGGACCCTATTGTCACCACATTGACTCTATGGTTGAACCAATCACCATATGGTTAATCTGACCACCATGGTTAATCCCTTAGTCAACATGGTCAACACTGAAACCCATTGACCCTATGGTCATCTTAGAAACCATACAGTCAAATGGATCATTTTGGTCAACCCATGATCTAATTGAACAACCCATAATGTAATTGGTCAGCCTAGGATTCAATTGGTCAACTTTGTTCTATTGGTCAACCCTACACCATCATGGTCAACTCAAGGTCTTATGGTCAAATTTTACATTCTCTTAATTAATTATTTATTTAACTAATTAAAAGGATAAAATTAAGACCTATCAAGCCTAGGTTTGAGCCCTAAAATCATAGCTCAACCTCATGGAAGCCTAAGCTTAAGGCCCATCCTTAATGAGTCTGCCCATGACCCAAAGCCATCCATTACTCTAGGTTTGATCCATTAACTTTATTTAAAATCTATGGAGCCACCACTTTTAACTAAAACCAAAAGCTATCATGGGGGGAGAGTATTTGACACTTCATTTAGATTCCAAATCATATCCTTTTGAATTTAGGTGGACTAACCAAGCCAAATCATAGACAAGCTATTTTATCCACCTCACCACCCCTCCAATAAGAAGGAAGCCCTACCTTAAGTCACCTTCATCACTATACTTGAGCTCATGATGAACACATCATAAAAATGGGGGAATTATTTTCCATAGCTAAATTCAATCCCTTTAGCTTCGTTGAGCCTCCCTAAGCCACCTCCATTCATACAAATGTGATTAAACATTGTGACAAGTTAGAGTCTACATGTAAAGTCTCGAGCTGGAGCCTAGCTGGATAAATAGGAAAATGCAATTTTTGTATTTAATAAAACCACTAAAATATTTAAAAAATCATAACTTTTGAAGGAAAAATCATAAAAATAAAACAAAAATATCCCTGAACTCAATAGAGCAAGGAGAGAATATCAAAAATAAAATTGAGAATTAATGAATTATACTTAATTTTTAAATAATTAATTACTCCCTGGAGCAATTTAATTATTAAAAATTAATTATAATTCCAAAAATTCTAAAATTTACATGGAATTTTCCTTTCACCCTTGGAAATGTTCCCTGATTTTTTCAAGGTTAAGGAAAATCCTAAAAATGAAATTCACCAATTTTCACCAAATTCTATAATTATTCTAGAAATTAGAACTTGTATTAGTTAAAAAATCCTTGGAGATTAATCTAATAACTAAAACCAGTTTTCCAATCATTTTAAGGGTTTAAAATGACAATTTAGACCTTGAGGGGTTTAATTTGTAAATTCAAAATTTATAATTCAACCCAAGAATACTAATTTGGATTATATTGATCTAATTTGGACATGAAGTTAGGCCAGATGATTAAGTTCAATTAGTTAGACTTGATTCAGTCCAAAACTTTGAATCTAGGTCATCCTAAACTATAATTAGGTATAACCCTAATTAAACCTTTTAAGTCTTGCTTACATTAGGCTTAATTATCTTTTAAACCTTAATTAGGTCTAACCCTAATTAGACCTAATTAAGCATTTAAGCCTTACTTACAATAAGCTTAATTAACCTTTAAACCTTAATTAGGTCTAACCCTAATTAGACCTAATTAATCCTTTAAGCCTTACTTACATTAGGCTTAATTAATCTTTAAATCTTAATTATGTCTAACCCTAATTAGACCTAATTAAACCATTTAAGCTTTATTTATATTAGGCTGAATTAATCTTTAAACCTTAATTAGGTCTAACCCTAATTAAACCAAATTAAACTGTTAAGCCTTACTTAAATTAGTCTTGGTTAACCCCAAAACCCTAATTAAGTCTAATCCATATTAGACTTAATTAATTTTTTAAGTCCTACTTAAATTAGGATTAAATAACCTTAAACCCTAATTAAATCTAAACAGCATGAGACTTAATTAATCTCTTAAGCCTTACTCAAATTAAGCTTAAGTAACCTTAAACCCTAATTAAGACTAAACCACATTAGACTTACTTAAACTCTTAAGACTTACTCAAATAGGTTTAAGTAACCTTAAATATTAATTAATTCTAAACCGCATTAGACTTAATTAATATTCTAAGCCTTACTTAAATTTGGATTAGGTAATCCTAAACCATAATTAAGTCTAATTCACATTAAACTTATTAGGTTTAATATAAACTTCAATTAAATTAAGCTTAAACCAACCATAAGCCTTAATCAAATTTGACTTATCCGCAATCCTTAAGCTTAACCCCTTTACCTTAAGCTTAAGCCAAATTAAACCTTAGTAACCCAAATCATAGGTTCAACCCAAATTGAACCTAAGTGAACTTAAACCATAGGTTCAATCCAAATTGAACCTAAGTAACCCCAAACCTTAGGTTTAACCCAAATTGAACCAAAGTTTCTCTAAACCTTAGGTTCAACCTAAATTGAATCTAAGTCACCTCAAATCATAGGTTCAACCTACATTGAACCTAAACCCTAAGTCTAACCTACATTAAACGTAACCAATTTTTTTAGGTTCAACCTACACTAAACCTAAACCTTAAGTCTAACCTACATTAGACTTAACTAATTTTGTTAAGTTCAACCTACACTTAACCTGAACCCTAAGTCTAACCTACATTAGACTTAACTAATTTTGTTAAGTTCAACCTACACTTAACCTGAACCCTAAGTCTAACCTACATTAGACTTAACCAATCATTTTAGGTTCAACCTACACTTAGCCTAAACACCAAGTCTAAACTACATTAAACTTAACCAATATTTTTGGATTCAACCTACATTGAACCTAAAGCCTAGTTTAATCTACATTAGACTTAACCAATCTCTCTTAGGATCAACCTAAATTGAGCTTAAAGTAGGATTTAATTTACATTGAACCTAGATCTAATTTTAATCTACAAACTTACCGACATAAAGCTCAAAATCAACCAAATATAAAATTCACTCTAAAACATAAATGATCTAAATTTCACCTTAAAAAACATTAAAATTTAAACTTGAACCCTAAAAAAAGCCCTGATTTAAGAAGATATTCCATAGTTGCTAACAAAATATCTTCTAGTCAGTAGTAACTAATCAAACTGCAAACTTAATGACCCGGGACAATGGAACCATGCGATTCTGATCGGGTCATCCCAAACAAAAAATAAAAATAAAAACAAAATGACAAAACTTTATCTATTAATAAATCGTAAATAACCTAAAATTGTTCAACCCCTTAAATCCAAAAAAGACACTAAAACTTAAATGAAACCTTAATGAACAAAGATCACCAAACGCAACTTGAGCCTTAGTGTTTAGATCTACAAAGTGCTCTTGAATGATGAAATATGTAGTTGCTGACAAGAATCTTCCAGTCCTGGTTTATTTACTTTTCGAACTAAGTAGATATGAATACCCTAACGAACCTGAGACAACGGAGCCATATATATAATAATCGGGTTGTCTAAAAACTACAGATTCAACCAACTAAATCAACAAGTTAAGATATAATTTTATACTAACTTTATTTTGTAGGATTGTTGAAGACATAATGCAAGTTGTGCTTTAGATTTACTTTATATATTATTAGGATGTGTTAACTCTATTTTGCAAAGACGACATTTGAACAAAATATCTCAAGTCAAACAACAAAATGACAAAAACAACAACAAAAAAAAAACAAAACAAAACAATAAAGCAAAACAAAACAATATGACAAAAATAAAACGATACAAAACTTTTAGGGTAGTATTGGATTCTTAGAAATCTATTACATTTAGGATTGAACGTAGACATTTCTCTCCTTGATCTTAACACTTAAAACTTCTTTGAGAACAAATGTTAACCTTAATCAGGAGTTTTCTTAAATAGTTTTAACTGTTTAAGATGTAATTAACAACAAGAGCTTGCTCTTATAGTAGAATGAGAAACTCAGAGTAGGTATCATACCTAAATCTCTAGTTTTCTATGTGGTTTACTTTGCATGAGAATCTCAAGATTTAAACACCCTAGAGTTCTTTCTACAATATTCGCCACAACAAAATTCTTTCCAAACTTTTCTATTTTCTATTTTCATTTGCCCATTTCCTCCTTCTCCAAGTTTCTTAAGATCATAAGGTCATTCTCATGATATGAGAGAATAAGTTATTTGGGGATTAGGGAAATGTAATAGGATAAAAAAAAATGACTCTTAGACAACAACGATACCAACAAACAAATGACATCTCGACATTCACGGAGAATTGGCGGCGGCGACAGCGGCGATCCGGCTACAACAGTTTTATCATCAACATGCTTAGAAAGAATTAATAAAATAATTTTTTGAGCATTAAATAGCTGTCTAATGAAGGATTCATGAGCCCTTCCAAAAAGATCACAATTCTTAAAATGCATAATAATTTTATTCAATGTAATTTCATCTACGTGACTCGAGCAATGTGATGTCTTTTTATAGATTTGGTGTTTTTTTAAATATAATCACCAATATTTGAACCCTATGTTTAAACTAAATATCTAATCAAAGATCTAACACTAATATATGGTTCAACCTTTGTTCAGTTTTTTGCTAAATATTTTTATTCATCTTCTTTCAATTATGACTTAAGATTGCCAACATTGAAATGGAAAATGATTGCATTCAAACTTATATTACAAAAAATATATGAAGTCTAACCATCTGTTTGTGAGGAGGCCTCATGATAAAGCTTTACGATAGATAGATCACTCAAAGTAGACCATCAGAGATAAACTTAGTGCTTGAAAAAGAAATATTTGAGTGACTTTCTTGCTCAAATATTTTATTATTAATGTGCAATTTGTCTCAAATTTATATTGTAAGGATAATTTAGCATGAAGCAATATTCTCCAGAAGAAATATTTATAGATATATTTATTCAATTATCAATATCAAATCAGTGGTAGGCGGTTATCGTAGCTAGCGATGTGCAATTGGAGTGGGCACTTGTTGCAACCAAAGAGGATAACTTTGTCGTGAACAGGAGATTGATGTTGTATGTTAGAAATGTTCAATTTTTGTTAGCAAAATTAACATAGATAGTGAGATTCTTCACATTATTCTTATATAAATTACTATAAATTGGAGGGAAAATGTTAAAAAATTTTGGCCCTCATATCACTTTCTATTTTTTATTTTTGTTTTTGTTTTCAGTCTATTTTTTTTTTCTGTTTTTAAAAAATGCATTTGATACTTCTATGATTTATATATTTTTGAAAATAAAGATTGTAAAACATGGTTGGTTACGTATGTTTTATATTTTTACAGAAAACAAATGTATAAATATTATAAAACGGTTGGGTCCACGTGAGCTCCACTATTAAGCTCTACCACTCTTGGCGTATACGACATCTTCCTTGTTCCACCCAACACGAAGCATTATTTGTAGGCAGGTGAGTGGTGGGCGACGACAGTGTCAGCGGTAGGCAAGGGTAGGGGGGAGCAAGGCTGTATGTTGGTGGTGGAGCCCAGTTAAGCACAAAAATTAAAAAAAGGAAATAACTTATCTGCTCCCACGAAGTAATTTTCCGCCTAGCTGATGCACCCCTAGTGAGTGTTGTTTTTCTATGTGTTTTATGTCAATTCAATTCCCCTGAGACGGTGCCAAAAACTTGACCCAACTCGTAATTAAGCAGTAATTTAGCTTTCAAAAGACGACCAAAAACTTGACCCAATTTATATTTAGCAGCTAATATGCAAAATTAAAATATTCTAAAATATAGCAAATAGTTCACACACTATGGGTTCTACGCAAGTGCACAAATCGCTTGTTCACACACTATGGTTCACACACTATGGGTTCTACGCAAGTGCACAAATCGCTTCAAGTAATATAGAACTTTCTAATTAAATCCCGAATATCGATCCCATGAGGAAGCGCAGAAAAATGTTCTTAGTCAAATTTCAGTCTACTACTATTAGTCCTTAGTTTGGAATTTCGATTAAAATGGTCTTTTATCTAGCAACTACTCCTAAATGCGAATATTAAATGTAAGGATAACAACTATTCCTAAAAGTAAATATTAATTCTAAAGATAACCCTTTCTGAATGAATTGGTTTGAAGAGTTTTAAGATGTTTAAAACTACTCTTCTTATGTAGCAAATTGGATAATGTAAAGGAATGAGATACATTAAATATTGTATGTGTCAAATAAGAGAAATTTTAATTCTTTACCCTAATTTAGTGTTATAAAAAATCATTGGTTAATCTCAGGTTCAGTCCCTAAATTCGTGGTTAGGCTGGAAGGATACTGGCTCTCACTCTAGAGCTCCCACTTCCCTTCCCCTTAAGGCTAACACTAGCTTTAGTTCTTAAACTCTAAGACCAAATTGGGGATTTTAGTCTGTCACCCTAAAATCTCCAATTCAACGCCCAATAATATATATATTTCCCTATTTATTTGCACTCAACCCCCATGAACTTCACCATCCGTGGAATTTGAATGTGTTCCACTTTGTTGAGAACTACACCACCCTCTCAGGTTTTAATGCATTTACAATGAATTTTAACATTACAACAGGCCCTTATTGTAATGTAAATGAAGTGCAAGTAAAACCATCACATTTATAATTAAAACTTCTTCTAGCATGCATCCCAATATCCTAAACATGAATCATACTCATTACAAAAGAAAAGTAAAAGGAAAATAATGGCATAATCTTCTCATGCTACCACTTCCAAAAAATAAGAAAGAGTAAAAGAAACACATCACAAAACATGAAGAAAACATAATGAAAAACTTCATTAAATCAAAGCAAATCTACTAGATAAGTGCTTACAAAATCATAATAATGAAGAACACAATACTTAACTTTTTATCTTTGAAAAAAAAATAAAAATCTCTCCAATAAAGTCTTCCGCTGATCCATGCAATGCTAGAATATTCCCTTACAAATTCTCTCAAAATCCCCCCACCAATCTCTCCAAAAAGGTAGAAATATACATTTCTACTCCTATTCTAAGATCTCTAAAAATTCTCCTCATTTTCCCACTCACACACACCACTTTTTCTGACATAAAAGCACTCTATTATAGTTTAGGGATAAATTTCCCAAGGGATGCCTCAAGCAACCTTCCAAAAAGTGTCCAAGTACATTAAATCTAGAAATTCGCCCAGCAACGCGTCCAAACCATCATGGACACTATCGGTGCCATTTTGGGTGTCATCGGTGCTATTTTCACGTCATTTTCTGCACTCTAGCCTTGTCGGTGCCAGTTCTGGCGCAGTCGGCTCCCACCCTGTGCAGCTCCAACATTTTGCTTTGTTTGACTCCGTTTTAGCTCCGTTTCGCCCCGTTTCAGTTGTGTTGCGTTCCTAACAGATAAACCTACAAAATAAGCATAAAAACAACATTTATTTAAAGTATAATTTCATTTAAAAGTGTGTGATAAGTGTAAAAGAGATTAATCATATAAAGAAATATCGAAATGTGTTAGGACGGAACTTTCTTTCTTGCTCGTTTTTGCTCCAAATTGCACCATTTTTGCTTCTTTTTCTCCAAAACTATATTTCTTGTCCCTGAAACCAAAAATTTGCAAAATACCTTCCTTTAAAGTGTAATATCATTAAAAATCATTAAAATTGAGCATAAAATAAATATGAAAAAGTAGTCATTTTTTAAGTTATTAAAATCCCCCAAACTTAACTGTTACTTGTCCTCAAGTAACACATTTACTACATAAAAGTTATGACTAATGGTAGATCATTTAACTTCTAAATTTCTATAATTTGGTCTACTAAATATAATAGCGCAACTTAAGAAAAATTTTTAACAACTTAAGCCAAAACTAAAAGTATAAGAACATCTAGTAGTCAAGTCTAAGATTTTTGATTCTTTATTCATTTCAAGAAGAATTGTGATTTGTCATATTAAAGTCACTTAAAATATCCATATGAAAAAGAACTTCATGATAACTTTATTAGTAAGGATACTAATACTCAAATACAAGTTTAAAAAATGTAATAAAGCCTTCTTCCTCAAGTTGATTCAAGTGAAGCCAATTTTTTATTAGGCATCTCCTCAAGCTTCTCCTCACATACTTTTCTTTACTTTTTTTTTTCCTTTTAGGATCATTTTTTATTCCTTTCTTTTTTTTTTCTTCTTTTTCATGTGAGGATTACTATATCTGGATAGCCTTTAATAATTTAAAAAGCATAGTCTTATTCTTTCGTACCAAATATCTTAACTCTAGAATCAACATTGATTATTGAAAACTTTTACTTAAATCTACTATATATTTAAAAACACAAATATAGTTATCAAAAGTTAGCCTCTAATACCAAAGGTCGTGATAAATTAAATTTTTAAATATAGCGAATTGAGGATAAATAAAATTTAGTTTCATTCTTTTAAAAAGTTTTTCTTCCCCCCCAAACTTAAAGTTTTAAATGTTTTGCAATCAATTCCGTAAAATGTAGCAAGAATAAAAAGTAAAAGTTGAATTTACTTACTACTAAAACATCCTATTGAATTCATATACATGCATAATCGGGATAGAATGACTGCATGAGAAAATAAATCTAGCCTAAAACATGCTTGCAATAATATTAAACTAAAAGGAAGTATACTCAATTTAAAATTTTATTTTTCTTCCTACCCCTAAACTTAATTTTTTTAAATGTATAGCATTTATTACAAAATATATAAGTAGGAAGAAAAACAGTTCAAAAATTCTATCTACCACAAATGTCCATCAGAAACATCTACAATTATTTATCAGGATAGAAAACTTATAGTAGAAAGTAAATCTAAAATAAACATGTCATAATGAAATTAACTAAACAAAAGTTTAACTAGCATAACAGGTATCAGCGTAGTAATATAAAAAAAGTTCTTCAAGTCCTATATATTATTATAACACAAACACAAACACACATGATACATGAGGTCAATTCTTCCTTTAACTCATCGCATCTCACTAAATTACTTCCAATTTTTAACAGAATTACTACACAAATATATTGGGTACTTATAAATGATTTTGTATATTCTAATCACAAAGATAAGATTATCCCTGATACATTGGGTCGCGAGCACCAACACCAGGCATCACCATATCCCAATAATTAAGCACCTCAAGCAGTTATAAGTATAGTGTAAATTCATCCACATGTTACTCAATAAATAGGTTAGCTACTCCTACCAAAAGAAAATAAGGTTAAAAAAAGGAAGTAACAAAATTGAGATGGCATTGTCACTAATAAATTCATATATGTCTCTAGTAAAACTCAAGTCAGGGTGACACCCAACAGTTGTAGTGGACTCGTTAGTGGACTCGTTAATCCAACTATTACAAGAGAACATACAAGTCTAACCATAATAAGAAGTTAAGATTCACATCCCTCATGACACATAAAAAGCAAATCAAACCACTAACAATCCAAACATCAATCAAACTAATCAATTCACACTAAAGCAAACACAATACAACACTAACAATTATAACTCACAAGCACACTAAACCAAACCACACTAATAACTATAGGTTGTCTCCCATAAAGCACTTTGTTTAATGTCGTCAGCCCGATAAATGATTCCACCTGGATCAAAATTTCATTTAAGTAATCCTTGATCAATCACCCAATCTTTTCCAGATCCAAGGATTCCTACAAATTCCTCAAATTTAAATTTTTCTTTCAGCTCTTCCTTTTTAGATTGATTCATATCCTTGATCCTCATATTTCTTTCTAGATCCAATATTCTTCTAATAATATTCTCAATTTTCATAAATGGATCTTTATATGATACTTCATGATCTCCCATTTCTCTAGATAATTTAGATTCTGGATCAAATTCTTCTAGGTTACTCTTGTCTTTCAAGTTATCTTCTAATTCTTCCCCTTGGTACTGAGTAAATGGTGGAGGTCGTCTTTCTATATATCTTTCTAATTCCTCAGGAATTTCTTCCATTGATCTTTCAATATCCTTATTCTCATCTCTCAACTCAAAGTTCTTTTGAAACATATCCTCGAATTCTCTTTTAAATATCAATTCAATAATTTTAAATTTCTCATCATTCATCTCCTTAGGATTTATCTCAGAGTCACTAGGTAAAATCTCTGGGGGGTAACTATTAATTGCATTAATAATCTACCCCAGTAGGTTTTCTATATTCTTTATTGCGACCTCTTGACTTTCAAACTGTCTCGTCATTTGAATCACAACCTCTTCCAACATTAATTCCTTCTTCTCATCCTATGGATTGGAGTTAAATTGAGGATGATCATTAATTAAGTTATAATCTGCTCTAGTTAGTTTTATATATTCCTTATTACGGTCCCTTGATTTTTCAACTCACTCGTCATTTGAATCACAAACTCTTCTAACATTAATTCCTTCTCCTCATCCTGTGGGTTGGAGTTAAATTGAGGCTGGTTCATTCCAAATTGGTCCAACTTCCTTGATATTGCAGCAACCCGAGATGCAAGAATTGCAATCACATCTGTATCATGAACATTGGCTACATTTTTAGGAATTACCCTAGCAGGGGGCCCTTGAAATTCATTTATAGTCATTTCTTCAATTAATGCATATGCTTTATTAAATAGTTTTGACATTAATGATCTACCAGCGACAGTGTCAATTGTAAACATAAGGGATTCTACTAACCCATTGTAAAAATTTCGAATAATTAACCAATCGGACAGAGCATGGTGTGGACACTTTCTTAGGAGTTCCTTAAATCTTTCCCAAGCTCCATATATTGATTCCCCTTTATACTGAAAAATGAGATAATATCATTTCTAAGCTTAGTAGTCCTTGAACGTGGAAAATACTTAGATAGGAATTTTTGAGTTAACTCCTCCCAATTCTTAATAAAGTTAGGTGCTAATGAGTATAACCACATTTTAGCCTTATCCCTTAGTGAAAAAAGAAAAAGCCTTAGTCTAACAATATCGTCTGACATGTCATTATAACGAAATGTAGCACAAAGTTCTAGAAAACTGGATAAGTGTAAATAGGGATCCTCCGAAGAAGTTCCCCCAAACTGGTTGTTTTATGTCAGTTGGATAATATCTAGATTTATTTTAAATGAGTCAGCTTCTACGACAGAGGTTTGCATACTTTAGTTAATTTTATCTATCGTAGGATTTATATAATCCCTCAAAGATTTATGATGATTTTCCAAGTTATTATTTTGAATGTTTTCCATTTCCATTTCTATTTCTTCAAGTCCTTTTCTTTTTTTTTTTATTTTTTTTCTTTTTTCTAACTCAGGATCATAAGGCAGAAGTTCTACAGGTCCTTTATTTCTCATACGCAACACAAACTATACATTAATAATTAAACAAATAAATGAAAAGATATATTCAACACAACAAAATATTTTCACAAACACCTTGTTTTTAACACAAACAATTTTTTTACAACAATTTTTCATACAAAAAACACTTTTCACAAAAAAATAGTTTTTACGATACTACAGTTTTTCATGTCTAAGCCTAATTACTTCAACTAAAATTCTCCTAAAGTTCTTACCGAAGCATCCCCGACAACGACGCCAAAACTCGATGTGCCTCTAGTGTGTTGTTTTTCTGTGTATTTTATGTCAATTCAATTCTCATGAGACGGTGTCAAAAACTTGACCCGACCTGTAATTACGTAGTAATTTAACTTTCAAAAGACGGCCAAAAACTTGAACTAATTTATATTTAATAGCTAATATACAAAATTGAAATATTATAAAATATAGCAAACAATTCACACACTATGGGGTCTACACAAGTGCATGTATCACTTCAAGTAATATAAGACTTTTTGATTAAGCC
This sequence comes from Phalaenopsis equestris, assembly GCF_001263595.1. NCBI lineage: Eukaryota > Viridiplantae > Streptophyta > Magnoliopsida > Asparagales > Orchidaceae > Phalaenopsis > Phalaenopsis equestris. The sequence continues at coordinate 127,755 of NW_018253749.1, read as the reverse complement.
CCGAATATCGATCCCACGAGGAAGCGAGGAAAGATGTCCTTAGTCAAATTCCAGTCTACTACTATTACTCCTTAGTTTGGAATGTCGATTAAAATGGTGTTTTATCTAACAACTACTCTTAAATGCGAATGTTAAGTGTAAGGATAGTAACTATTCCTAAATATAAAATATTAATTCTAAAGATATCCCTTTCTGGATGAGTTGGTTTGGAGAATTTTAAGATGTTAAAAACTATTCCTAAATATAAATATTAATTCTAAAGATATCACTTCAAGTAATTTTAATTCTCTACCCCAATTCAGTGTTATAGAAAATCATTGGCTGATCTCAGGTTTAGTCCCTAAATCCGTGGTTAGGTTGGGAGGATACTGGCTCTCACTCCAGAGCTCCCACTTCCCTTCCCTTGAAGTCAAACGCTCACTTTAGCTCTTAAACTCTAAGACCAAATTGGATATTTTAGTCTGTCACCCTAAAATCTCCAATTATTATATATATATATATATATATTTCTCTATTTATTTGCACTCAACCCCCATGAACTTCACCATCCATGAAATTTGAATGTGGTTCCACTTTGTTAAGAGTTACACCACCCTCTCAGGTCTTAATGCATTTACAATGAATTTTAACACTACAACGGGCCCTTATTATAATGTAAATGAAGTGCAAGTAAAAACCATCAAATTTATAATTAAAACTTCTTATAGCATGCATCCCAATATCCTAAACATGAATCCTACTCATTGCAAAAGAAGTAAAAGGAACATAATGACATAATCTTCTCATGCCACTGTTTCCAAAAAAGAAGAAAGAGTAAGAGAGACACATCACAAAGCACGAAAAAAAACACAACGAAAAATTTCATTAAATCAAAACAAATCCACTAGATAAATGTTTACAAAATCATAAGATAATAAATAACTCAATATTTAGTTTTTCCCCTTGAAAAAAAAATGAAAATCTCTCCAACAAATTCTTCTGCTGATCCATGCAATGTTAGAACATTCCCTTATAGATTCTCTCAAAATCCCCTTACCAATCTCTTCAAAAAGGTAAAAATCTACATTTCTACTCATATTCTAAGATCTTTAAACATTCTCCTCATTTTTCCACTCACACACACCATTTTGTTTTGACATAAAAACACTCTATTATAGTGTAGGGACAAATTTCCCAAGAGATGCCTCAAGCAATCTTCCAAAAGCATCCAAATACATTGAATCTTATAGAAATTCGCCTAGCAGCGCGTCCAAACAGTCTCAAGCGCTGTCGACGCCATTTTGGGTGCCGTCGGCACCATTTTCACATCACTTTTTGCACTCTAGCGTTGTTGGCACCAGTTTTGGCACCGTCGACGCCGGTTCTGGCGCCGTCGGCGCCCACCTTGCACAGCTCCACCATTTTGCTTTGTTTGGCTCCATTTTAGTTTTATTTCACCCCATTTCAGTTGAGTTCCTAACAGATAGACCTACAAAATAAGCATAAAAACAACCTTCCTTTAAAGTGTAATAATTTCATTCAAAAGTGTGTGAGAAGTGTAAAAGATATTAAGCATAGAAAAACATATCAAAATGTGCCAGGACAAAATTTTCTTTCTTGCTTATTTTTGCTCCAAATTACACCATTTTTGCTACTTTTTCTCTAAAACTCCATTTCTTATCCCTGAAACCAAAAATATGCAAAATACATTCTTTTAAAGTATAATATCATTAAAAATTATTAAAATTGAGCATAAAATATATATGAAAAAGTAGTCATTTTTTAGGCGTATCACTAGCCCTCCTCCCATTCCACGAAACATTTTCGCTTTCCGCCTTTGACTAGCGAAACAACATCGTTCCCCGCTCTTTAAGTTGCGAACATGACCCTCCTCTGTAACTGCTTCTGTGATCAACTGCTACAGGAGGCTTGCGGCCGAAACCTCAGAGAGAGACGAAGAGAAGTGCAGTAGTTCCTTGCGGCAAAAGAAAGAAGAAAAAAATTATTCTCCCTTGGCTTCTTCTTGGTGGCTTGTGGCAGAAGAGAAATTGGGTTTATTTCTCTAATAAGTTTATCTTCTTCAGTGTATCTTGGTGTAGCGAGAGAAGAAGAGAGAGAAAGAAAGTAAGAGATCCTTCTTGTAAGTCGAGATGATCGACTGGTGTAAATTCCTCAAGTAGTAAAATCCTCTGCAACTCCATGGACGTAGAAAATTTGTCAAATCATGTAAATCTGTGTGTTCCGCTGTGTTACTATTTTATGGTGTGAATTTTCTCGTTCTATTTTCACTTTCTTTGTTGATCGTTCTTCTATTTTATTTATACTACCACAACAACTGATATCAGAGCTTTATTTCGGATCTGAGAAAGAATGATGGTTGCAGATGAAGTAAAGGTTTCAAGAATCAAGAAATTTGATTGCACAGATTTTGGTTATTGGAGAATGCAGATAGAGGAATATCTCTATTGGAAAAAACTTCATCTTCTGTTATTGGGGAAAATAACTAAAAGGATGGATGAGGTTGAATGAAATTTATTGGATCAACAAGTTATGGGGGTTATTCAATTGACCCTATCGAGATCCGTTGCATCCAACGTCGTCAAAGAAAAGACGACTGCAGATCTCATGACAGTCTTATCAAGCATGCATGAAAAGTCATTGATGAATAACAAAGTATACTTGATAAAGAAGTTATTTAGTTTGAATATGATGGAAAATGTTTATGTTGCTCAACACCTGAATGATTTTAATACTATCACAAATCAATTATTGTCTATTGAAATTCATTTTGATGATGAGATTCGTGCTGTGATATTATTGACATCGTTGTCAAATAGTTGGGAAGCCATGAGGATGACATTTGGCAGTTTGCAGGTAAATCTAAACTGAAATATGATGATATTCGTGATTTGATTTTGGCTGAGAAGGTGCACAAGAAAGATTCTGGCGAGATCTCAGATATAAGTTTGACACTGAATGTTGATTTTAGAGGGAGATCACAAGACTGGAACTCAAATAAAGGGAGATCAAAATCAAAGTCTGGTCAGCAAACAACCTGCTGTAATTGTGGCAAGGCTGGCCAGATAAAGAGGAATTGCATAAATCTCAAGAAGATGGAGAATAATAGCACAAATGTGGTATCTGAAGAAGTATAAGATGCACTAATGCTAACGGTTCATAGTTTTGTTGATAACTGCATATTGGATTAAGGGGCTTCTTTCCTTATAACGTTTCATCAGGAATTGATGTGAAATTATGTTGCAGGTGACTTTGGGAAAATATATCCGACAGATGGAGAAGCTTTGAATGTGGTAGGAATTGATCTATCAGAGGTCACAGTGAAAGGCAGTGATGAAAGTGAAGAGGAGAGTGGGTTCGGGGCACCCATTCCTATTGTTCCACAGATAGATGGTAGAGAACCACAAAGCTATGAAGAAATAGCTATGAAGAAATCTTACAAGATAAAAATTCAAGCAAGTGGGAGCTGACAGAACTTCCACTAAGCAAGAAGACATTACACAATAAGTGGGTGTACCGGGTGAAGATTGAACATGATAACAGTAAGAGGTACAAGGCTGTACGTGTTGAAAAAGGCTTTCAGCAGAGGCATGATATTGCCCATGCAATGGGAGTTGCAAGCAAAGAAAAGAGTAACCTAGGAAATAACTTGGAGGTGCAAGGCTTTGTGGACCCTGCTGATATGTTGACTAAGGATGTTACTCTTAAGAAATTGAAGTTGTGCAAATTGAAGTTGTGCGCAGCTTAGCGCAGCTTAAGTTGGTCTTCTGGTGTGAAGACAGGGGCTTTGAGTTGCTGAGCTGGAGGATTCATTTTTGAAGAAAAGGGCGAAACCGCCAGTGGAGAATATCAGCTTGAGGAAGAAGACGTTGTATTCTGTGTACCGGTCTCCAAGTGGGAGATTTGTTGGAGGTGGAGCACAGTTAAGCCGAAAAATAAAAAACTGCTCCCGCCAAGTGCTTTCCTGCCTAACCCTCCTCCCGTTTCGCGAAATGTAACCGCTCTCTGCCTTTGATTTGCGAAACAACGTCGTTCCCCGCTCTTTAAGTCGTGAACAGGACCCTCCTCTATAACTGCTTCTACGATCGACTGCTACAGGAGGCTTGTGGCCGAAACCTCAGAGAGAGAGATAGAGAGGAAGAGAAGTGCAGTAGTTCCTTGCGGCAGAAGAAAGAAGGAGAAAATTGTTTTCCCTTGGCTTCTTCTTGGTGGCTTGTGGCAGAAGAGAAATTGAGTTTATTTCTCTTGTAAATTTATTTTCTTCGTTGTATATAAGTGTAGAGAGGGAAAAAGAGAGAGCAAGGAAGTGACAAATCCCTCTTGTAAGCCGAGACGATCGACTGGTGTAAATTTATCAAGTAGTAAAATCTTCTGAAACTCCGTGGACATAGACAATTTTGTCGAACCACGTAAATCTGTGTGTTTCGTTGTATTACTGTTTTCTGATGTGAATTTTCTCGTTCTATTTTTCGCTTTCTTCATCGATCGTTCTTCTATTTTATATTTATACTATCACAACACTGTGAATGGCTGTTGGCGGGGGCAGTGGAGGCCGTGGAGAGGGGACAGGCAGACACACGACGACGGTCAACTGGCGGCTAAGGAGGGAGGTTGCGGGCGGTGGTAAATGGTGACATACGACAGACTAGATGAATAATTGTTTTGGTGTTTAAGAACAGAGAAAAATTGATGTTTATTTTCTTTTTTATTTTCAAAAAAAAAAAAACAAAAAAAATCCCAAGCAGCCCAAACCTACCGTTTAACCTAAAAACTTCAATCAAATAATAGCTAATAAAAGCCAAATCCAACGACAAACCCAAAAATTATTGCATCCGCCCATAGCATGCAGAGATGCATAGGATGAGTCAATAAAAACTCCACTTTTTATGAAACATGTTAGTGGCCGTCTTTTTAAATTTTTTTTAAAAAAAAAAACATGTTAGTGGCCGTCTTTTTAAATTTTTTTTTAAAAAAAGAATAATTTCATTTGCCCTGCACGCTATAAGAGCTCTAATTTTACACCAAGGTTTCCGAACAAGGTAGCCTGTCCGTCACTATGGCATTCACTCTTAACCATCCCCTCTCCGCCGATTATTCACATTGGCTCCGTGGAGCCGTTACCAGCAATGCTTCCCTCTGTCCACGTCGTTCCTTCCTCCTTACTTCGCTTCGCATATCTAGTCGGCGATCACCACTTTTCATTGGTAGAGCAAAGGCAAGAGGGGCCGATGCTGACCAACAATCGAAGAAATCCAAGGATTCGGTTCAAAGCACCATCGAAGAAGAAGAGGAGGTCGAGGAGGAGCTCCCATGGTTCCAGGAAAAAGCCTTGGACCTTGTTGAGTTCACCGGGACGGTGACCCAAGCCCTTCCCGGGCCGAGGGTTGGCCAGAGCACGCTACCGTGGATCCTCGCCGTTCCATTGGCGTACTTCGGGTTGTCGTTTGTTGTTGCCTTCTTCAAAACTGTGAAAAAGTTCACTTCTCCTCGTGCAAAGCGGAAGAAGCTGGTATTTATTTGAAGTTTTAGAGGAAATGCTCTGTTGAAAGGTATTTGTCGGCTGTTTATCCTTCTTTGGTTACCTAATTATAACTTCTATTGCTTTGTAGGTGAATAAGAATGCTTTTCTTCTGAAATCAATAGACGAACTATTTGAGAAGGGTAGGGAACAAGTGAACCATTCGGCTCTTAAGGGGCTTATGCAGAAGGTAATTTTTAGGGGACGTGTTTTATACTTTTGTCTTGAATATTCTATGCAAAATTGTATGCTCTGCCATATAAGTAACTATCGCTTTGTTTTGATGTTGGAAAACATGGAAGAAAATTCAAATAGTGGAAAATGCATGTAATTTGCGAAAAACTCTGGGAAAATTGGCATATTTTTGTGTTTTAGTCCCATGGAATCATAAAATTTACTTCTTATACCCGCACTTTGGGACCAACCAACCATGGCGTTAAAAAAACATTATGTGACCTGTTGGATGTCAGGTGATCCAAGTGTATAGTCTACCAAGCATTGCCTTGAACTCCACTTGAGACTATTAGGTGATCAATAGAGAATAATGCCTTTATTTTTGGATTGAATTTCAATAAACCCATCAAAACCCTTTGGCGTTGAGGGTGAACCATACTGAATAGAGTAGAATTTCAATGAAAATGGGCAAGAAAGTGTTTCGTGAATTCCAACACATTGTTTCCAGTTCTCCACTCCATTTCTAGCTGCTTGTACTTGAGGTTTGGACATTCTTTCAGGTGAAGACTCATTGATTGAAGCTATAAAGTTGGACATATGGAATGTGGAGCACCACTAGAATGGCAAAATTTTAGTTGTACCAAATCATCAATCTCATAGCAATCATGTAGTCTCCCTCCTTACTCCAAGCCATTCTATCAAGTATTGCTAAGAATAAGGTATGGGTTGAATGAATTTCTACAAAACATTTTCTTAGTGATGTCTATTGGATACCCTTTGATTGGCAGATTATTAAATGACTAGGTTTGATGACTCATTCTTGAGCGTTGAGATCTTATAAGATTTCAATCTTCATTATGTGACTCATTTTTGGATAGTTTCAGGAAATTTTCAAGATTGACTATTTCTTACTTGGACTTGATTTAGACCAATTCAACATTCCTCAATTTTATGTAGTTGATTCAGGTTCAGGTTTTCTCGTGACTTGATTCACATGAACCTGACAAACATTAATTTACAATAGTCCCTTGATTCCTTTTTCTTTTAATGAAATTAATTCTTTGAATGGCCCAAATTTTCTCGGGTTCCTGATGATTCATGTCGCATGGAACTCAATCAAGATTATTGACTTTTTGGACTTCCAAATCATGAAATAGGTTCTCTTCAACCTGTTAATCTTTAAATTTATATGTTAGGACTTGTTTATTTCAAGGTTTAATCATTTATGTTCCTATACTTTGCTTGATGGAAGATTGTAAGGATTTCTCTCACATATTCATGATTAATAATATGAAGAGGAAGTTCTAGGAAGAAGATCCCAAGTAAAAATCCCCTTTATGTTCATGAATTTGTGATTCCTTGGTTTGTGAGTTATTATAAATAAATTGATGGTAGAGCTTTCTAACATGAATCCTTTGGATTTCGAGATCAATACTCGAGAGAAATGTCCATATTTGATGCTTTTTAGATGGAAGATCTTGATCAGTTTGGGTATTCATTAAATGCACTCAAACCCAATTCTTCCCAACTCCAATTTTTGTTGTGGTTAAGGATGGATTTCAGACTCTAGTAATATCTCTTTGGTCTTTGTTGGAGGATTTTTTTCTTGAACAAGCTTTGAATAGTCAATAAGTGAGGAGTCTCATTTTTTAAGCATAAATATTCTACAATTCGCTAAGGAGCCAAGTTTTAAATTTTTGTTGGTAACTTTCTCTAATATGTCTTTTTTTTTAGTTTCGACTGTAGGGTTGCTAAGCTTGGCAACATGCTTCCTCCCTTAAAAGCGCATGATTCATCCTCTTATTTTGCTATGGACATGAAAAAATGCTTATGGTGATTTACTTGTTGGAGGATTAGGCTATGAGTATAATGCCTCAGTTAATTATATTCTCCTATAGATTCTTATCAAAGAAACTACAAATGGGATTCATACCATTTATTTTGAAATCGTTCACTCGGTTGAACAATGCTGTGTTAACAAGGGAAGAGTCACTAGACTTGAATTTTCCAATCTGATTGGCCAAGATTGACCAAGTCAACTGGAGGCAAGAGATTCCTTCCCTATTGCCAGTCACTTAAGTGAACTCACGAAGCTTGATAGGTTGTGTATCCTTTAGGAATCATTTGGTCAAGTAATTTTCATAGTTATTTTTAAGAGTTAGTTGTGAATACATTTAGGCTTAATTAGTTTGCAGTCGACTTGGGCCTTGAAGTTTCTAAATAGATTAACTAAGTTTGGCTAATTCAATTGGATGAGAGATTCCTTTCCCATGACAATTCATTTAATTGAACTCAAGGAGCATGAGGGTTTGAAATTCCTTTATGAATCATTCTGGTAAGTGTCAAAATCATTCTTATGGAGTTAACTATTAATTTACCTAGGTTTACTCAATTTGCGGTTGGATTGGAGTATGAATTTCAATAGCTAATATAGAGGAGCAATATTCCTTGTCATATTATTTTTACCACTGATTTTATTATTGTTTGGATTCGGTAGATGTTGCTCTGATGAAGTTAAGTTTGCTAAACGTCATTCTTCAAATCATGAGGATCAAATTTCACCTTTTCCATCTAACTAAAGATGAACTTCTGCATTCTCATTTGAGTGAAGTTTTTTCTCAAAGGATTATAAAATAATAGTTAGTGTAGGTTTTGAGAATAGAGCGGAATGTTTTATTGATATGAAAGGGGGGTATAAATACAACTTATATAAAACTTAAAATAGGAAAGACATAACACCTATTTCTTCAAGATTACAATTAATCAATTCCTAATAACTACTCGAAGAAAAAAGGAAAGACATAAAATACAAAATACTTATTATAGGAAATAAATCAATTCCTAATAACTTCTAACACTCCCCTTCAAGTTGAAGCGTAGATGCCAATTATGTTCAACTTGAATTTGAAATCGTCAAACAACGAGCAAGGGAGATTCTTTTGTGAGAGTATTGGCCAGTTGGCCAATGGATGAGATAAATGGAACACAAATCTTCCCAAAATCGAATTTCTCCTTGATAAAGTGACGATCAATCTCTACATGTTTGGTACGTTTATGTTGGACTGAATTATGAGCAACGCTAATGGTGGCTTTATTGTCACAAAAAAGCTGCAGAGGAACGCTGACTGACATACATAACTCACACAACATGATGTGCAACTAGAGGGTTTAACACACCTCTAAGGATATAGAACGAAACTCTGCTTCAGTATTACTACGGGCAACCATAGACTGTTTTTTTACTTTTCAAGTAACAAGGTTCTCCCATACGACAAAGCAATAACCCAAAGTAGGTCGTTAGTCATGGATAAACCTAACCCAATGGGCATCTGTATAAACTGCAGTCGAACGAGAGATGTGGTGAATGAACAAACTTGAGCCCGATGTACTTTTTAAGTAGTGAAGAATCTGATGGATAATGGTGCGATGGTGCTTGTAGGGGTTATGTATAAACTGACTTACAACACCAACAACGTGACAACTGTTCGGGCACTTATGGGCGAGGTAAATAAGCCTGCCCGCTGGGCTTTAGTAGAGTGTTTTGTTCACCGGAACAACATTGGGAACTTCTAACAATGTCTCATTGGGGTCCATCGGGACAACTATCAGTTTGCAAAGAAGTAGATTAGTCTGGGTCAAAATATCCATCACGTATTTACACTGGCAAAGGCAAACACCCCAAGAGGATCAAGCTACTTTCATGCCTAAGAAATATCAAAGGAAATCCTAGCCTTTATCTCGAAAGACACGACGGGGATACCTTTGAGAGACTTTAAAGCCTACAGATCGTTACCTGTGAGCTTGATGTTGTTGACATAGACGATGAGCACAACAATACGGTCACCTGATGAATGGAAAAAAAATAAAAGTATGATCAGATTGGGCTTGAGAGAAATCATTACCTACAACAACTTGAATAAACTTGCCAAACCTGACCCATGGGTATATTTTCAGTCCATAAAGAGACTGCCGCAATCTACAAATAAAGCTTGTTAGTGAGATCGCCATTAATGAAAATATTTTTAACGTCCAACTGAAGTAAGGGCCAATCCCGATTCACGATCAGGGATAACAGGACCCCAATGGTATTTAGTTTAGTCTCCAGAGCAAATGCCTCTTCATAGTAAACCCCATAAATTTTTGAATACCTTTTGGCGACCAACCGCGTCTTGTTGCATTCTAAGGAGTCATCAAAGCTAAATTTGGTTTTGAAAATCCATCGACAATCCACCCCTCTTTCCTCGGGGAAGATCAACCACATCCATGGTTGTGCCGAAGGGCATTTATCTTGTCCATGATAACAACCTTTTAGGACTGGTCAGCCAAAGAAGCCTCTATAGTGGATGGGCTACAAAGACCCCTCAAGGATGTGGCAAATGCTTTGTGAGACTGAGATAGGCTGTCAAACGAGACTTTTTGCCTTGGGATTCAAGGGTTGAAGTGTGCATGACTGTATCTATTTGCATTACCTGAATAAAGAGATTCAAATCTTCACTCCGGTCAGGAGTGAACCCCGTAAGTGGTGAGAGCATCGTTCTAAGGAAGTCTGTCGGAGCGGACTATAAGACTTACAACAGGGTAGTGGGTTTGACGGTAGAGGTATTAAGATGAGTGTCACCAGAGTGTTTTGTACGATGAGTATAAACATGAAGAGGTGGTGGTGTTCGCTCGGTTGGTGGCGAATCCTGCGGTGTTGAAGGTGTATCGGGAATATTGTCATAGGATTAGAAAAACTGTCCACCGGAGTCGAAAAAGGAATAGTTTCTACATAATCAAGCTCCTCCTCATTTGAGGCAGTGCTAGGGAAGAAGGGGCATTTTAAAAAAGGAGACGTCGACACTAACATGGGTTTTATTGGTGGTAGGATCAAAACACTGATAACCTTTTTGAGTGGTGGAATAACCAAGGAAGACACATTTAATTGAGTGAGGATCAAGTTTACTACATGTTGAGGTTCTGTTGCGAATAAAGGCCGTGCACCCAAATATTTTTGGATCTAACGAGGTGACAAACCGGTTGGTAGGAAAACACGACATCAAGACGGATAATGGGGTCTTAAAACTCTAGATTTTTGTGGGAATTCTATTGATGAGGTAGGTGGCGGTAAAGACGACGTCATTCCAAAAACGCTTAGGAACATTAGTTTGAAACATGATGGACGAGAAACTTCGAGAAGATGTCAATTTTTTTGCTTGGCCTACACCGTTCTGTTGAGGGGCCTCCGTATAGGAATTATAATGGAGAATCTTCTTACTAACCAAGAATTCTCCCAATATAGAGTTAAAGTAGTCACGATCATTGTCGGTTCGAAGGACTTGAATATTATTTTTCAATTGTGTTAGAATGGAGTGGAATTTTTCAAAAAGACAACAGCTTCAAATTTATCTTTTAATACATAGACATTAATGGAGTAGAACTAATTAGCACCAAATAATATAATCAAATGTTCCATTTGACACTAAATTAAGTTAGATGAGTTGGAAATGGCCCTAGTAAAGGTTGGTTGAATTATTTTTGATTCCGAGGTCGTAGAGAGACTTTGAGGCTCTATTTGGCGCAGCTGTGGGGAAGTTGACTGTCTGTTTGGTGCAGCTGTGTGAAAACAGCTGTGAGGCAGTTGTTTATGAAAAAATGACCATGGTGCCCGTGTTTGGTAAAGCTGTTTAAAAGAAGATTATAACAACTACATTTTTTGAAACTTCTGAAGTAGAAATTCTTTTCTAAACAGAATAGAAAGTTCATATACCCTCACTTAACAGTGAGTTCCGAAAGTGCTAAAGAAAAAGAAATAAAATTAATGTAAATAAATACTTATTGAAATATTGAACACTCCAAGGTTTTCCTAGCCACTTATTCTAAAAGTTAAATGATGCACTTCTATATATGTGGTTATATTGATTGCATATGTTGATGAACAAATATGACTTCTATTGACAGGAACACATTCTATTCTATTTTGATAGAACACTACAAGGAGATGAAGCATTCCTTAATAAATAGACTCCATTGGATCCTCTTCACCTTCTCATGTAATGTATACTCGCCCTTACATAGACAGTTGCAAGCCATTTAACAATGTTATATAATTTTTTGTGCCAGCCTCTTATAACTTTCATTCAACTAGGAGATGTTAGTAGATCACAATCTTCTGTCATACACAAGAAATATTTTTTTTAACAATTGGTTATTTCAATGGCTTTCTAAGCATTTCTTGAAAAATATTAGCCATCACATGGTCTTAAAGATATTAGCCATCACGAGGCCACATCGAGCATGTTGTTTCTTCTTCCATTAAAAATCCCCTTGTTGCTTCTCCCCTTGGTTCATTTTCCACTGTGATTGCGAGTTCCTCACATTCCAAGTGGGGGCATTTGCTCGAGAGAATATTGCTTCGAAGCTACGAGCAAAGTGAGAGAATTCAGAGGACGTCCGTCTCTGCTTTTTGTGCGGAAGGAAGCTGGAAGAAGAGCCGGACGTGGAGAACTCGCAAGAATTTTTTTGGGATGAAGATGAACCGAAAACGTGGGCAACACGAGGGAAGACAAAGGAGGGAGGGGAGGATTGCATCGCTTGCCTTCGCGAACAAGTCAAACGAACGAGGAGGAGAAGACGAAGGTGGGAGGGCGAGGCTTGATGAGGGGAAATGCGTAAAAAGCCGATCGAGAAAGCTGTGCCATGGGATCTATTCTGCGGCCTGCTTTTTTACTCGAATCGCGTCCCACGGAGAGCTGGACGCCTCGCCAAACGATCAAAATTCGCGGGCGCAGGCTACGAAGCTCTCATATCGCGCTCCCAAACGGAGCCTTAGTAGCAGAGGATTTGTCGAACATTTATTTGTCGGTTTCCCTTGGAGTTTCCAACGCTTGTCACGGGCATGATTGGGTTTGTGGGAAAATCACATGTGGAGTGATTGGCTTGAGGCGGTGTTGCAAAGTATGGATTACTGTTGGAGACCAAGGCTGATGGCTCATAGAAGTAGTTAAGTTGCCAATCATGTCAAGTCATCGGCTTTCTTTGCGGTGGATCTCGGTAAATGCTTTCCGAGTTGAAGAGGGTCACGACAAAGAATACAGTCGTAGACTTCATCAAGATCCTTGTTCAAGCCAGCCATTAATTGAAACACACGATTTTTTTTTTACATTTTATGGAAGAGGGAAAGGTTTGTGGGAAAGTCCCTAAGTGTAGTCATAATAGATATCACATTCCATCCATAAAATAACCAAGTCGTTGTAATGTTGGGTCACCGTCTTCGATCCTTGATTAGCCTCGCAGAATTTTTTAGAAACTTCATAGAGTTGTCCAAAATTACACAAGTCCGAGTATGTATCACAAACGACTGTCCCGAGGGCATTTGCAGATGAAGAAACAGGTAAGAACGACCAATAGAGATCTCTATGAAATTAATTAGCCATGACATAACCATGAAGTTCACTCTGCTTCTCACACAATATATGCTGAGCCAATCTTTGGAGGTTCTCGAATCGTACCTGTGAGGTGGTTGAATTTACCCCAACGTTTAACGAGCAACAAAATAGCTTGAGATCACTGGAGGAAATTAGAGTCATTGAGTTTATGAGTGTTAATCCGGAAACTCATGTGTTGACCAGGTCCTTCGGTCATTAAAATCTCCCCCAACAATCTTGGCCTCGTTACAACTTGATTTAATAGCTGAAAGATTGTCCCATAACTCCAACAGAGAAGAATTAGTCCAGTCAGCATAAATTATGGTAGCAAAGAAAGATAACTTTACAAAATTGATCTTCATATGTAGGAATTGATCATGGTTAATAATAAGCTCCACCTTTATAGTATTAATCCAAAAAAACCAAATTTTGTTGTTGGAATTAACCGCGGAGTTAAACTTCTTGAACCTTCTCAAATATTTCCCATTATTCAGAGGAGCCACCATAGGCTCAAGAATACCGAAGAAAGACATATTATGAAATTTAATAATATTATTAAGTCTATTAGAGACATTAATATCAACAATCTAATATTGTGCACCATGAGCTTAATCATAAAAAATAGTCTCTTCCCTCTAGTCAATCTAGCAGGGAAGTCAAGGTAATTTTTCTTTCCTTTCCAGACACCACAATTGTGCATTAAAGCTGCATCTGGATTGACATATCTCAATTCTCTAATGCCCTTGATACCTTTGATTTTCTTTTTCTTGGAATTAATAAGACACCATTCTTTTTCAAAATCAATTTTAAATTGATGTAAATTTTCAACTAGATTTTGATTGAAATTATTGGCACCTTCCAAGGCACAGTATTATCATTAACTTTAGTATGATGAGTGATACACCCACAAGTATTGTTATCACCAACCAAATCCGCATGAATTAAAGATTCTCTAACAGTGTTCAACAAAGAATCATTTTCACTATTATTTTTAGCAATATTATCAGTAACAATGATAGGATCACAATTAGGAACAATTATATTAGGATCCTTATTACCAACATTCAATTCTATACCTTTCTTACTAGGTGTGGATATCTGATTAGTAGCATTTTGCTTCTTTCCGACAACAATAGAAGCCAAATTACCTTTGTTTTTTCTTAATTCAGGGTGTGATATGTAACATCTTGTACTTTGTACAATAACTAGGCACAAATTCTATTTCAGCAGATTGCCAAGACCCATTATTGGCATTCCCAATCCAAATTAACTCATGAAAAATAGTCATGGCATCCCTCTCAACTAGTACCCTAGCCACTGAAGGCCTAGAGCAGTTAAGAGTGGCACTATTTATCATTAAAGGATTGCTAAAAATAGAACCCAAAGAATAAAGAACTTTCTGATTATATAAATGAAGCTTTAAACCTGGAAACCTAATTCAGATTGACACAATAGGTGGCTCGTCCATAGGATTGAATTCAGGAGTCTACTTCAGGATTTTCATATAAGATTTTTCAATTAAAAGAACCTTCCTAGAAAAAATAGAGGTATAATCCTCCTCTTTTTCTAGTTTAATCATTAATTACCTTCCGTCAATTAATCCTAACTTCAAGTTACTAGATAGCTTTAACTAAGAAAAGTATTTCCAAATCACTTCCAACCTAGGAGGGGTAAAAGCAAATTTACCTACCTACGTAAATTTCAGAGGCTCAACAAGAAGATTGGTATCCTCATCATGTAAAAGAAGCGCCGACTTACCATACTTCCTTGATGCTTTCTTGAGCAAAGCATATGAAGTACCATCATCTTTAAAAGACGATGGGAAAGGAACTTTTACCATTGCATTAGAACTACCAGCAACAGTATCCCTAAAGGAAGGAGCAGCTTCTCGAGAGGGGGAAGCCATTAGAAGTAATCTAGATAGAAGAAAATCTGCACAAAGAAACATCAAGACCCCTTAGTAAAACCTCGAGCTCCAGAAGCCTCAAGAAAGGCGCTAGGAGAACCAAAGATCTAAACCATCCCGAAAAAAACTCCAAATCCACCACTAAAAAACAATGAAGAGGGCGCACATAACACGAAACAACTGCAAAAACACCAATAACCAACCTCCAAATCACCAAAAGAAAACGCGGGTGCAGCGTAACAATCGAAATCCAACGCCAATACACCTAGCAGAAACGCGGCATGAACCGCGAAACACCACGAAAACACCGCAGAAAACCCCCAAAATACAACCAAACTCCACTCTAGAGAACGTAAAGGGGGACCCACAGAGCCGTAGGAATCAACTCGACCAGATCCACATCAGAGCTCCAAGAATTATTTCAAATCAACAGAAAAATTTCTTATCGTGCTCATTCGTCTCCACTCTCAACACAAAAATCATTTGGAAACATTAATATAAATTAGGATAGCCCTCTTTCAAAATTTTATAATATGCATTTTCTTCTCTTCTTATGAATGTTAGCATTGACAAATTTTACTCTAAGACTTGTTAAATTTTAAAATATTATGAAGATTCTTTTCCTTAGTGATTCTAGATCATCTACTTTATTTATGTGCTAATTCACCTCAATATTTGGGGAACTCTAAAAGTTCATGACATTTTTCGAGTTACTTGATTTATTACCTTTATTTAATTGTACCAAATAATTATAGAAGTATGATGTTTGTATTAAATGCTAACATTAACATTTTCCACACAAGTGATTTTTCTAATTACATTTTTTCTACTATTTTCAACTAAGAATGTGTCATCCATCTATCCTTTTGTCTTGATGCCACTTAACAAAATGGGGCGGAAAAAAAATCAATAATTTATGGAAGTGAATGATATTATTCTTTATAAAATCATTTTTTGAAAAGATTTTTGGGAGAAGTAATTCTAATTGTCACTTAATCAATAGATTTCCCCAAGAGTAATAAACTTCAAAAGCTTCATAAATTGTCACGACCCAGCTTGAAGGCTTAGAACATTCAAGGAGTGAATAGATGATCAGACGTTGAAATTAAAATTTTCTATTTTCTTTTTCTATCACTAACAATTTACAATCCAAATAAATTGAAAGAGCCACTAAAAATTAATTTAATATAACAAATAAAAAGTTTACCTTTATGTTTGTTAACCTATTTTTTGTACATATTCTTTGTTACAGTGATCATCTTCTATTCAAAAGTTTAAACTTGAAAATCTTAAAGCAACATAATGAATTATCCAAGATAATTGGAGTAGTTATACTTCTAAATTATAGTAACACAATAAATATAATACAATATGTATGTTGGTTTTTTCTATTATATAATAAAAAATAGAAAAATATTTATATAAAGTATATATGATGTTTTCTCATGGAAGTAATTTAAGATTTCTAAATGCATTCATTTATATTTTTTTTTCAAAGTTTAATTTTTTAATATTTATTATCTTTCTTATTCTTAACTTATACATCTGTCTCAAGAGTACCGTCTAAACATCTCCCTCTTGCCCGATTTCTACCCTTGACACCATTTATGTTCTCTTTATGCTTATTTTTACATTTAAAATTTTAATTCAATATATACTAACAAAAATATAAATCCTAACATCTCCATTATTATTTGTTTATTTAAATTTTCGTTTTATTTAATTAATGATTGTACTAATTTTAAAATTAAAATTAACATAGTCTAGTTAGATTATTAATCTTATAATTTCTACACCAATTTTATTAACTAATTTTGTTCTCTTTATTTAATCTAAATTCCACTTAATATATTCTATTCAAATAAAAATTTCTAATTCTTAATTAATATTTATTGACTATATTTTTCACTTTTAATAAGGGATTATGATTATTTTTTGTTTTTATTTGCATAATATAGCAAAATATTAAATTCCCTCATTTTTATTTGAATATTTTTCTAATTAATTAATTAATTAATATTATTATTATTATCAACATTTATATTATTATAAAATAATGAAAATCAAAATAAAAAAAATTACCTCGACATGAAGGGAATAAAATGTTCGTGATGTAATTGTTAATAATAATGATAATATTAATTAGTAACTAAACTAAATAAAAATTCAAATAAAAACAAATGAGAGATTTAGTATTAAATGTAATTGTTTTGAAAATTATAATAAATAAACATCATTGACTTACTGAAAGTCAAGAATATAATTAGCAAATATTAATTATAAATTAGGAATTTAAATTTGAATCGAGTATATTAAGCATAATTTTGATTAAATTAGAGAATAAAATTATTGTAGAAATTATACTATTAATAATCTAATTAGAAAAATTTGTTAAATTTAATTTAAAAATTTTTATAATCATTAATTAAATATTGTAAAAATTTAAATAAACAAATAAATAGTAATGGGGTTGTTAAGATTTATGTTTTGGTTCGTATATATTGAATTAAAGAATTAAACATTAAATTGGATAAAAATTAATTAAATATGTAATTATATTTTTCTATAGATGTTAATCTAAAAGAGAAGTTGGAATAGAATATTAGATTTTCAGCTAATTAAATAAGATGAGTAATTATGTTTTCTATATTACAGTAATATTTTTTTGCTTTTGAATTTATTCTTGATTTTAATTGTTCACATTTATATTCTATATCATTAAGAGTTAGATTATTACTGATGTGTTCATATTATTAGGCAAGTAATTTGCATATTAATATTTTTGCATAAATAATTACACAATAGTTTTTTCGAAGAAAATATTAATTGGTACATGATTTTTAGATTCTAGTAGTTTATTTATTTATTAGTTGATAAATACAAAGTATCTCATAAAAAAATAATTTATGCTATGAAGAAGAAATAAAAATATTGTGTTATTGTTTACATAAATGCTTATTTGTGCGTACTAGTTTATCTTTTTATGGTATTGGCTAGGACTCCAATGTCCACATTAGTAATTGTTAATTTAATATCACGAACTGTTATGTTGATGGGAAAATATTGGTTATGAGTGAGCAGATACATTTCCACCTTAGATAATAGTAAACCTAGTCTGTGCTCTACTTTGCTGATGGGATATTTATCGAACAGGAGTGTTTTTGGTTATATTTAGACACTGCTCTTAAGACAGATATATAAGTTAAGAATAAAAAGTATAATAAAAATTAAAAGATTAAATTATTAAAAAGAAAAACAACGTTAATGCATAAGTAAAGCTTAGATTCATTACATGAGCAAATGTCTTGTATACTTTATATAAATTATTAATTGATTTTCTATAACATAATAGAAAATACCAGCATATATATTTTCTTCTTTTTTTTATGCCACTGTAGTATACAGATATAATTAATCCGCTAGATTTTTTTGGTAAACTTATTATATTGTTTTAACATTTTTTGATTTAAGCTTTTAAATAGAAGATGAGCACTTGAGGAGAGACCGTCTATGGAAGGCAAGATTAGAAAAATGGTGAAATTATTATTTATTAAATTAAATTACTTTTTTTAATGGCTATTTTAATTTATTTGGATTATAAACTGTTAGTGATAAAAAATAATCGTAGAAAATTTTAATTTTATTGTCCGATCATTCGTTCCCACCTTGGAAATTCCAAGCCCATAGGCTGGATTATAACAAAATTGCTATCACAACAAAGAGTTCAGATTAAGTAACATTATTCATATCCTAAGAGCCAATAGGATAATTAACGAAAAATCTAATATGAAATTTAAGTAGTTTGCAATAGATCATATGATCATAAACATAGCTATGATATGCAAATTTTGAGGATAGGATTTTTGTAAGAGGGGAAGATTATACGCAAGGTATGTATGTAATGTAAGTGTTATTTCTCGGATGGGAATGAATTGAACTTATAAATGGTGTCAAGAGTCGGGCAAGTGGGAGAAGGAAATCTAGGGGCACCTTCATGAGTGATCTCAAGATGCTTGATGATGGGAGATAATGCATTAGCATGTGAAGAAGAAAGAGGAGAAGCCATGCGAGGGTAGGAGCAAGAAGAACGATGACTGGCCGTGAATTCGAGCAAACTTAAGGGATGTCGAACGTGGACATATGATGCGAAGCAGGGAGTCTGAAGTGGAGCTTTCAGCGTTGTGTGACCACAAGTGCACGAGTTGTGCAGGAGGTGGCGATCGAAAACATGCAAGAGCAATGATGGGCTTGTTTTTTATTAGTCACGTCGATGGCAAGGTTTGACCAGAAGAGAATAGCGTAGGAGCTAAGTTTTCGCCTCAAGAAACGCACCTGTACCGTGCAAGCGAGCAGTGAAGATAATGAGCGAGCGTCCAATCATGGTTTATACGATGAAGAAAGAATGGAGAAGACTTATAGGGAACCAACTGCAAAATCGACACGTAGATCACGAACATTTTGTTCCCTCCAGGCCGAGAGTTAAATTTTTTTATGCTATTATAATTTTTCTCGCGACTCGGTCCAGGGCCTAGAACTTTTAAGACTTGAATGGATGGTTGAATTGTGAAATTAAAAGTTGCTTTTTTCATTTTCTATCACTAATTACAATCTCAATAATTGAAAGAGCTACTAAAGAAAATAATTTAATTAACAAATAATAAGTTTACATTTTAGTTTGTCGGTATTGTCTTCTGTACATATTTCTTTTCTAGTACTCATTTGAAAGCTTAAATATATAAAATGTTAAAACAGCATAAAGAGTTATCTATGACAACCCAATTGAGTAATTTTATTTCTTAACTACAGTAATACAATGAAAAATACTTGTATGTTGGCCTTTTCTATTACGTTATAAAAATCAAATAATAATATATATAAAATGTACATAACATTTGCTTATGGAAGGAATTTAAGATTTATATATGCGTTAACCTTGATTTCCTTTTACAAAGTTTAATATTTTAACTTTTAGTATTCTTATTCTTAACTAAAGCATCCGTCTCAAGGGCACCATCTAAATATAACCTAACACACCCTTGACCGATACATGCCCCATCGACACAATAGGGTGCAGACTAGGTCTACTATGGTGAGAAATTTTTCTATTCTATCAATATTTTCCCATCGGCACAATGATTCGTGATCTTAAATTCACAATTTATCAGAGATGGTAGGAAAACATATACAATTGCAGGTACATTGACATCCCCAACTAATACCATAACGCAGTGAACTCCTCTTAGCATGCATATAAAAATATTTATGTATATAATATTTTTAGCTCATTCTTCTTAACACATTATTTTCTCATGCAACGTTTTGTATCTATCTATTAATGAATAAATATATTGCACAAGAATTTAAATATCATGTGATAATCTAATATCCTTTTATGAAAATTATTGTGCAACTATTTATACATAAATGTTAATACGCAAATTTCTTGTCTAACAATATGAAGACATTAATGATAGTCTAAGCCTAAATAATATAGGGTATAAATATGAAAATTTAAAATTAAGAATATATTCAATAATAAAAAAAATTACTGTAATGTAAAATCATAATTACTCATCTTTTTCAATTAGCTGAAAATCCAATCTTTTGTTTGTACTTCACCTCCTTTGGTTTAACGCTTATGAAAAAAATACTCATAATAATGAATTTTATTTTTAATTAGACTTATTATGCCTATTTTTGCATTCAATTCTTTAATTCAATATATATTAAACCAAAGGTAAATCATAACATCATCATTACTATTTATTTATTTAAAATTTCACTTTATTTAATTAATGAATTCAATAAAATTAAATTAAATTTAACACCTTATACTAGTTATATTATTAATCTTGTAATTTTTACACTAGTTTATTATGTTTATTTAATTTAAATTCTACTTAATATACTCTGTTCAAATTTAAAATTCTAATTCATAATTAATTTTTATGAAGTATATTCTTAACTTTCAATAAGTAATTACCATTATTCATTTATTATTATTTTCATAACTATTACAGCTAAATATTAACTCCCCTCATTTTTCCTTTTCCCTCGCTCAGTTTTTGCTCTCGACTCCTTTTAAAAGTTTGATTCATTCTCTTTCGATGAATAACGCTTGCATTACAGATAAACTGAGTGTTACATCGCTCATAGACTAACTTATAGAGTTTTTTTCCTACAAATAAGTTCTAAAAAATCCTCTTTTAAATAATTGAGTTCAATGTTTGTATTCACAAATAACATTAGGATAAGCTTGGTCTTAGAGTGCTTAAGTGTGTATTTGTAGGATATTTTTTTCCTCGAAAAGGATATAAGCATTATCTTCCAACTGTCAATATACTCTTCACTTCAAAAGATGCCACCTTTGATGAAAGCTAGGTTTTTTCAATCAAACTCATCTTCAATGGGGGGAGACCAACCTACTGCAAGATAAGTTGATGAAATCTCTCTTCTATCTTGACATCTCAACCATGTAGAATCAAATTGCTGTACTTGATGCAGTGGATTTAGTGTGCTAATTTTGCAAATATTTTTCAATATTACAAAATACACACGACAGATACAATGGTAAATATGCAATTTAATCACAACAAAAACAACGTTAGTGAAAATAGTTTTTTCTTTTAAAAATCTTTAAACTACCAAATCCTCTAAAAATAACACAAGTATACGTATCGCTTAAGTAAAAAATGGCTCTAATGGAGTCCTAGATATCGATTCCACAGGGAAGTTGGAAATGCTTACAAGTAAAGTCTTAAGATTATAATGTAAACTACAATTTTAAACTACAAAAGTGCTAAATTCGAATATAAAGTAATAGAGTGAATGTTAAATAAGATACAGTAAAAAGACAAAGTTAATTAAACTAATTGTAAACTTTCAAAAGTAAAATTTACGAAAACAAAACAAATTTTTTTTGTCGAAGAGTTCAAATTTAAGAAAACATCTCACCTTTATAATGAGTATATGAATTGTGAAAAAATTAAATTCATTTGAAAATATATATAAATTATTTTGTGTCAAATAGGAGCAATCCTATTCTTTACCCTCTTCCGAGTGCATAAAGAAAATTGTCTAATCCAGAATTTGATCCCTAATATTGTGGTTAGGCTGGGAGGATACCGACTGCCACTTTAGAGCTATCACTTCCCTTCCCTTGAAAGCTAACTCTCATTTTAGTTCTTAAACAAGTTTCCAATCAACTGGACCAATTGGACCAATTTGGAGATTTTAATCTGTCACCTTAAAATCTCCAATTCTGTATCCAACAAAGTAGATTTTCATATTATTTGCATTCAACTCCATGGATGACATTCTCTCCCATGAAATGAAATGTGATTCTCCTTATGTTGTAGAAATCATAGCCCTTTTGAAACATATATTTTTTAACACATTTTAACAATTCAATTGATTCAATTGAAATTCAATTGACCAGATCGAAAAGTAAATGAAGGTCGGAGTTCAAATCATCACAAATTATTGATATTTAAAACCGTATAAAACAAAATCAATTTTTTACAAAACCACATCTTAAAGTAGGGAGAAGAATAAAGAAGACTGCTCATAATTCATGAGAAGGATATGACGAAACGTGGATTTCATATATAAAAACAAGTTTACAAAATAAAAGAAATAAATGACAACTTATCTCACAATCTTTCTCAAGCAAATTCCTAGAAGTTCTCTTCAAGTTTTTCTCTCTTTTCAAGCACTTTCAATTCTCTTAGATGTGCAATGAAGAAGAAATCTCTCACATTCCCTCTCCTCTTACAATCCTTTAAGAAGATCTCCAAGCACTTGATTTTTTCTCTCTAAAACTCTCTTGTTCGCCTCTTACACACCACCCTTCACACTTTCCAAAATCTCTCTTTTATTAAAGACTGTTTCTCTCCAAAAAGAATTCAAAATTCCCTCCAAAATTTTAAACGTTGCAACATCTTGAAGATTGAATAAACAACTGTGGCTGCTAGAAATTGCTGCGGCTCAACTCATTTTGCTAGAACTGCATATTTAGTGAAACAAAGCTTGTAACTGATGCTTTTTTGTAATCATTCAGACAGGCTTTAAAATGGATGATATTTTGAGGAAGTACATCCGATATGTACTGAATGAGAAGCACTTCAATGCAGATACTGTGGCTTCTTTAATACATCTGAGAAAAGCATCAATGCTGGAAGATCTTCAAGTAGCTGAAGTTTTAAATGAAACTTCAAGACGAATTGTTAAAGAAAAAGGTGATATTTTTTCCCACATGGTTTAATATTCTTCTTAGTTGATGTCTTTGAACTTATTTTTAAATGTACTGCAAGAATCTGTTTGGCAGTATGGTGGCATGCTATTTCCTTTTTACCTAACCAATAAAAGGTTTTTTTTCTTTAAATTATTACTACTTTTCTAGATTGTACTTGTATAATATCATTTATAGTTCATATTTTTATTTATTTATTTACATTAACAAAATGAAATTTTTGTAGTTCTGCGATGCGGCACTTTGTGATGTAATGTTTTGCTGAAATTCTTGTTATATTACATTAAAAATTTTTATATTGCACAGAACAAGTCTTATCTTTTTCTCAAAATAAATGAATGATCATTCATGGTGGTGAAGATTTATCCCTTTCAAGGTTGATCTTCGGCAATCTTGTAATATGTAGAGAGTTAGGTGGCACGGGAGTTGTTAGTGGTTCAGGAAATTACCAGTTGGTGACTTAAGCCTTATTCCTGTATAATTATTTTGCCACGCATTGGTGTCTTCTAATATTAATTAGAAAGTTCTATTTTACTGGACAATGGACATTGTATTTTTCAATATCCCTACTGTTTTCTTTTAACGGCCGTGTATCTTTAATCTTGTTAAAGGATGAGTTTGGACTTGGATTTTTCCATGCCTCATGTTATATATAGGGCGCTTTTGGAAAACTACTTGGGCAGAAAGTGAGAAATGGAGGGACTATGGAAGTGGAGGACATTGAAAAATACAAGGTTGAGAAATCATGGAAAAGGTCTTTCTAATTTACTATTTCAAAGAAATTGTAGGAGATGGATGGGTAATGCAATATGGAAGTGGGATTATGAAGGAGGAGGTAAGTGCTAGGTGGAAAGGGACTCTGGAGCTTGAGCTTCTAGTGTCCATAGTGAATTGTATGACATGAGGGGAAACAATTTGAAATGGAGACATGCCATGTTTTGGCAAATTGTGTTAAATCCTCACCACCATTGCTGTACATAGTCGGACTGTATCATGCCCCCCAGTTAATCGGATTTGTTGTTCTTCCCAAACCTATTTGAAATTGTGAATGCCCGAACAATAATTATGACACCCGTTCTTCAAAAGAGGTAATGGGTTGAAATAATGTAGGGTTGTTGGTTGTCTTAGGATTTTGTTGTCTTGGGATTTTGTATCAAGTATTTATTTATGTATAAATTTGAAAATATAATAACTGCAATGTCATATCCGTGAAGGGTTTACAATTTGCATTAAATAAAAAGAGGATTACAAAACATACAAAAAAGAGCAGCTAACTAGCTTGCTCACAAAAACCTCTATCCCTTTTGACAGAAACAGATAAGGGATGACTATCATCTATATCTCTAACAACAAAACTATCCTGTAAAGCAAATTGAGCACAAGTATGAGCTGTAAAATTGTTAGATCTAGCTATATGGGAGAAATGAACCTGGCAAAAACAGGTCAAAAAAGTCAAATCGTTGTCGAGATTGCTCGATTGGCACCAAAATGATTTATCCTTTGTTTGTTGGAGTGCATGCATAACATTATAGTTGTCTCCCTCAATAACCATACCATTCATCTCCTTCATCTACTGTTCGGTCAATGTGCCAATAAGCAGGACAGTTTCCAGCTCCACACAGTAACTGTCCCAGTGCAAAGCTTCCGCGCGGCCGCCACCACTCATTTGCCTGATTCATCACGAATTATCACCCCCAACCCCGCAAGACCGGAAGGTAGTAAAGCCCCATCAAAATCCAAGTCCGAGCGGGAAAAGTAAAAGTTTGGGTTAGTGAAGATAAAATAGTTGAGGCCATAACCGTAGGAGTCCAAACTGCCGGCATGCTGCTTCGCATTCCGTGCCCTCCAGCATTGATAAATCACACCATGAATTTTTAACTGTATTGTGTTCCGCCTTGTCTTTTTTCATACACTTAAGAGTGATCTTCAAAATTGTTGAAAGTTGGGGTCCGAAAATCCCATTTTCCCAGCACCTGGAAAGTAGCTTTAAGGGTGTCACAATTCACTGTTATGTTCGAGCAGTCCATCTCCGCACAGCCACATGGGCACCTTGGGATATCCTCCATATTCCTTCCCATCAGTCAAGAATTGGTTGGGATTGCATCTGTAATAAACTTCACCAGAACTTAGCTTCACGAGGATGAAGTTTCAATATTCTGAGCCAAACATTGGAGCTGGTTTCCCAATTGAACTATTTATGATAAGTAAGAGCAGTAATTAAAGGTAGGGAGACTTAAACCTAAATCAAGTCACTGTGCCTTGCATTGCATTTGCATCTTGCTAACTGAAATCTCTTAAAGGGTTACATAATTCCACGTATCAATTGTGAGTCTCGCATATCTGTTATGCACCTAAGTCGGTATCCCTTGAATGGGTGGAATTAGGTTACATACTCATTTGTGAGGGTTGTTGAGAGTGAAGAGTCGGTAATGGTTTAAATTTGAGTGGTGAGGGATGGTGTTTGTGAGTGGAATTGTCAAGCTTGAGCAAAGAATGAGTAGGCTTTAAGCATGCTAAATTCACCCAAAATTGTTGAATATATACATGTTCAACTATCTATGTTGAAACTTGTTGCTGTGTTGAGTACGTTTTTACTGATGCAGTGAAAAGGGAATGAATGTATTCCTTCTCATTTGGAGTAATATTATCTGTCTGCAGGTCCTGTTGTCATGGATATTTCAGGATTCACAGAAAAGGGATTCAAAAGAAAACTTGCTGTACAGGCCCTTTTTGGGAAGGTTTTCTATCTATCAGAGGTAAAATTGTCTCTCTCCCATCTCGAGCAAAGGTGATTCTAAAGATTTGAAATTTGTTCTTGTTATTGTGTGGTTAGCATATGCACAATGAAAAAAATGGAATATGCTGTTGGGTGGCCTTCTCTACCTTCTTTATCTCTCAGGACAACAAAGCAGTTCTTTGTTTTGTTCATGTTTGAACATCATCACTTGCTTGGGCCAACATCATCTCTTTATCGGGTCAGCCTGAAATTCCATGTGATATTTACCATATGTTTTTTCGTAACTTTAGAAGGATAATTTTTTGATATGCCTTTACGGTTGGTCTATTTGTTTAAGGTGCTGTAAATTTTTTAAATATCATTCATCTGTGTCCCCAAAACTATTTTGAAATATTTACTCGTTAGGCATATTTCATTGTTCCTGTTGCAATCTGTCGACCATTCTTCCTCTGTCTCTCTCTTTTGTAGTGGGGCCCACCTACTTTCCAATCATAGTAAAGAACATGACACATGAATCAAGGTCTTATGCCAATGGATCAATTTTTATATAGCTATCAAATTGCAATGTGTGCTTCTATAAGGCCACTTGTTGACCAAAAAATAAAAAAAAAAAAATCATATGTATTTGCATATCTTACAAAAAATTTGCTTTTTACATTTACATAATCCAAATCTTTTTAAAAAACCACCATTTTAACTTTTAAAAATTGAAATACACTTTTTTATGCATTGATAAGGTGCTAGTGTTTCTCCAACTTTTTTTTTTGGCAGATATACATACATACCTCTCAATTCCTATGTATTTACACATCTAACAGCTAAACTTTAATTTTACATAGCTCAATGCCTTCAGTAATTGTTCATCTGTGCACTTCACATTTTTTCTTCTTATTTAAGCCATTGGCCTGATTGTCACATCAATAAATCTACCATTGGTAGATGAAGGTGGTCGGGTATTTACTGCAGTTGACGGTGTAGGCTTCAGGACAATGCTATACAAATGAAATTGTGAAGGATAAATTTTGGGATAATAGACAAATAATAATATCTAATAGATAATTTGAGTGGCACTAATTGTAAATAAGTTTATTTTGGCATTATTGTCCGCATTGATCTCGAGAAGATCTAACGGTCTAGAGGAAAAAAGTATGATGGAGGCTCACTGACAGAAGACCATGAGACCCACTTATTCGACCAAGTACATCTGCCCAAGCCAAAGCCAGTAAAACCAAAGTTGCCCAAGCCGCGAATGATGACCGAATGATCCGAGTTCGAACCGTTCGGTCCGGAACAGAACAAAGTTGAATCCGTGCCAATCATCTCTAAGAAGCTGACTCGTGGAAAGGCCAAATCCCCTCAGCATCTCCAATCATATGGGAGTTATCCAGAAGCTCCTTGAATCATTATCAGGGATTGACAGTCAAAATAGTTCTGATTGAGCTGATCCTACTGACCCAAAGTCGAGCAAGCTCGATCAATTTAGCCATGGAGCAGCTGAGCGATGGGCTCATACCTGCATAATGCCAAGAATACCTAGTATAACCCCCATTAAAATAGGGGTAAAATATCAGATCACCATATTGTACTCTCTTTCCTATAAATAGGAAGATCATTTCATGATTAAGAATACCCAAATTACCCAAAAAAGATGAGAAATGTCAACATGAGTGATCATCATTCATCTCTATTCATTCTCTCCTTTTGTCTCTTTTCATCTCTCCTTACGCTCTATTTTTTAGATGTGACTCAGAGACAAATAAGTATTCAATATCCTAAAAAGTGCAGTGAGCGTGAATCATGCCTTAGATAAGAAGATGACAACCTACGAAGAAGAAGCTCACAATAGAGACACAGACAACATGGAGTGCACCAGAGAGTTTGTGAACAAGCAAATCCAGGAGTTGAAGGATCAAATGTTAGATGCCATTTGAGCTGCATTGGCTCGAGAAAGAGAACAGTACTCCTAAGAGGAAAAAGGTAGCGCCCAACGACCGAAGAGCTCACCAGGCCCTGGAAAGAGAAGACAATCCCAGTATTTTGATAGTGTTGGGTCCGCACCTATCGACCGCTACGAGTTTAGACTTGTTGAGGCGCCCTGACAGCCCGATAATGCATTCTCTCGGCAAATATATGAGGCCGAGCTCCCGGAGAGGTTCAAGATCCCGACATTAGAATTCTACAAGTGTAGGACCGATTCGACAAACCACATAGCCTCATTAATTCGACTGTGTCTGTTGAGGATTAATGACGCACTGAAATGCCGTCCCTTCTTTACCACGCTGAGGGAGTCGACCCTCAGGTTGTTTAATGGTTTAAGGTCAGGAGTGTTTACATCCTTCATTGATTTTAAACGAATATTTGTAGGGTAGTTTGTTAGCGCACAAAAATCTCGGAACAATTCACAGGCCCTCCCACAGATCCGATAGGGACAGAACCAGAGCCTTCATTTGTTCATCACACACCTACAGAAGATGTTAGAAGTGCAGGATCTAGAACCTTCGATCGCGCATGCCGCCCTAGCTCAAGGACTAAAGGACCCTTCTGATACGTGCTAGGCCTGTAGCGACCGAAGATGCTAGCCGAACTGTTGGTACCGACCAACACTCACATATCGACAGAAGGATACAACTCCTCTCTCATATTATTTAGAATCGAGCAAGTCAACTACCACCCACTAAAGAGAATCACCCATGGAGAAAGGAGGGAGTCGAGGTGCAATCCTCACAGCTTACCTCGAAAACTCACAAAGACACTCAGATAACCGACCGATATCAAGAGAGCGTACCACCAAGGGAATCAGGTTCGATATCCTGACCAATGCCCGACATGGCTGAGAATGCTTTATCGTTCCAACCCTTGTATTGTATTGTCAAGATCATAAAAATGGTTATGACTTTTCTAATTATGCACACAATGCCAAGTCAAGCCGACACTCGGAAAACTTAGGAAATTCATGCGAGGGATCGTCAAAATCTGACCAACACTTGGGGAACTCGAATTGATTCGTCAACAGTGATTCCACACAAGCAGCAAAAACCGACAGCGACGTGTAATTTTGATCGGTAAAACTTTCTAAGTAATTGGCAACGACGATTAATGTCTGATCGATAATACTTTCTTAAAAACCGACAGAGACAAGGAACGTCTGATTGATAAAATTTTCTTAAGTGAATGATAACGATGAATAATTATCTGATCAGCAAAACATGCAAGAACCGACTTACAATGCTCATGCATTATAAAAACATGTCTCCTAGCTCGAAGCAGATCAAGCTCTGCTGGCGATTTCCAATCCATTGATAAGATCCGTGGTGGGTAGCGTATGAATCACTCTAGTAGCAAGTCTCAACGATTATCCTCGCGAAGGCTTATACAAGACCTGCTTAATATGTGTGGCGTAAGGTACGACTCGTCTAAGGCGATAACCAAACTAAGCAACCGAGACATGAGAGTGTAAGACCTGAACTGTGCAGCAACTCATAAAAAATGACCGATGACATTCTTAAAAGGCCCGACATATCAATCATTACAACCAAATCATTTATCATAAGATAAATAAAATATACAGTAAACGTAAAGTGCAAAAAATGAAGGTAAAAGTCGACCGAAAGCTTTACTTTATTTCATGATTGAAAAATAACAAAGAATGTCCTATACGTTTATTTACAAGTGTTCAAAAAGAAAAAAAAAGAAGTTTTTTTTAATGTTATAGATGAAGTTGAAGGCAAATCATACATTCGAAGACCCTCCACCGTCTTCACCACTGTCCTCCTCTTCCTCCTCCATGTCCGAAAGCAAGTTAGAATATCTCTCCATATCTATCCATCTTTTACCTCAACGATTATCCTCACGGAGGCTTATACAAGATATGCTTAGTATGTTTGGCGTAAGGTGCGACTCGTTTAAGGCGATGACCAAACCGAACGACCGAAACATGAGATGCATAAGACTTGAGCCAGGCAGCAACTCATAAAAAATGACCGAAGACATTCTTAAAAGCCCCAACCTATCAATCATTACAACCAAGCATTTATCGCAAGATAAATAAAATATACGGTAAACATTAAGTGCAAAAAACGAAGGTGAAAATCGACCGAAAGCTTTACTTTATTTCATGATTGAAAATTTACAAAATATATCCTATATGTTTATTTACAAGTGTTCAAAAAGTAAAAAAGAAAATTTTTTCTTTGTTATAGATGAAGCTGAATGCGAATAACCCATTCAAAGACCCTCCATCGTCTTCACCACAGTCCTCTTCCTCTTCCTCTTCCTCCTCCGAGTCCGAAAGCAAGGTAGAAAATCTATCCATATCTATCCATCTTCTATCTCAACGGTTATCCTCGCGAAGACTTATACAAGATCTGCTTAATATGTCTGGCGTAAGATGCGACTCGTCCAAGGCGACGACCAAACCGGAACTACCTAGACATGAGATGTGTAAGACCTGAGCCGGGCATCAACTCATAAAAAATGACAGAAATTCTTAAAAGCCTCAAACTATCAATCATTACAACCAATCATTTATCACAAGATAAATAAAATTTATGGTAAATGTAAAGTGCAAAAAACGAAGGTGAAAATCGACCAAAAGCTTTACTTTATTTCATGATTGAAAATTTATAAAGAATATCCTATGCATTTATTTACAAGTGTTCAAAAAGAAAAAAAAGAAATTTTTTTCTATGTTATAAATGAAGCTGAAGGCGAATCACATATTCAAAGATCGTCCAACGTCTTCACCACTGTCCTCTTTCTCTTGCTCCAAGTTCGAAAGCAAGGTAGAAAATCTATCCATATTGGCCCACTCAGAGGAGACAAACTTCACTTTCACCTTCCTACCGATGCCAAGGGTCATTCCCTCCCTGAGTTGTGTAGCAGAAGTTCTACCTGACGAGAGTGAGAAGATAATTCAAGAAAGAATTTGTCATGATAGTCATCTTTACATGCAGAGCTCTATTTTCCTCTCATAGCTTAAATGCCACAGCCTCGATTGTTGTTGCCCATTCTTCTACTGCCGTTGCTTGTTTTTCTGCTCTTTTTACTCTCTCCTTGGCTGCGAATAGTTTTTCCTCGCCCTTTAGAAGGACCGTCGATTGGAAGTGTGAAATCTCCCAGACCATCAATTGATATAGATTGGTCATCTATTCTAGACTCGAGAGATTTTGCTTATAGAGGATCTTCTCGTAAGCACGACCATATCAAGTTCGCCATAGTCGAGGTGTAGAGAGACGCAGTGGGGGAGTCGGAGTGCCAATATTTCTTCCGAT
>NW_018253749.1:73708-96394 GCF_001263595.1 Phalaenopsis equestris | reverse complement strand
GGGAGTCGGAGTGCCAATATGTCTTCCGATCAATCATGGCAAACTAACCATCCAACCGGTACTCACCTTCGCCTCATTGTCTTGCATGGGAACCCACTTAAGTGGGGAGCCCCTCTGCTTCTTTTGGGGAAGAGGAGGCAAACCACTTCAATCAGTGGCAGGTGCCTTCCCGTTTCGGCACACCCCTTCTTGGCTGGAGGGCTCCGGCTTGGATGTATGTAAGCTCGGGCCAGCTGGAGAAGGACGACTTGCTTTTTCTCAGGCAGAGAGATCAAGGAGATAGGGATGGTGGATTTTTCTTCTTGATGTTCCACTGAAGCCTCCCCGTCACATTGGCTCGACCCCGCTAAGCTAGCTATACTCTTGGCTTCTTGGTGTTGTGCCCCAGGGAGATTTGTAACTGACGTAGAACTTTTAGTTGGCGTTACAAGAGTTTCTCTCTATGAGGATTATATCTCTAGTGGAGATCCTTTCAAAAACAAAATAGGAATCATATACAGAGTAATTATTTTTTTGTATCTTCAAGGTTTTCTTGGGCACAAACCACCAGGAGCTTCTTTCGGCTCGCCATTACAGTAGCTTCGGTACTGGCAGATTCGGTACGGCCAGTCATTTGGTCTTTCTTCTTCGCGGCTCGTGCAACAGTTGTCTCTAGCTCAGCCTCCTGAGCATTAGAGGCCGCGTAGTCCTCTATCATTTACTTGAAGGCATCCAGTTGCAACATCCGGTTGACAATATCCGGATCAAGATACTAGTGGACCGAAATTTGGTGTCTTTACCCCTTTTGCTTCTACCAGTAATCGATCCAACACCTTCTTTGACTTGGCAGGAGTGGCGTTGGATGGAATTTTCCGGATATATAAACCCCGGGGAGAAGAACCATGGTAGGACTGAAGCTTACAATACATTATTTTATTCTCCAACCCCAACAACTGAACCTTGTCAAGGGAGGATAATCCCATTTGGGCCGACCTGTAGCGAAAACAAATATGTGAAGAGCTCCGTTGACGAGGGTATTTTCGACCGATGACCAAAAAGGACTAAGGTCATGATGGCAGTAATGAAATTCAGTAGGATCTGGGCCGGGATAACTCCATAATTTGTAAACGACCCACAGTTCCCGACAGAGAGGCGGTCTCAAGCCAAGCAGAATTGATTCTTGTGGAAGATGCGGTCAAAGCCATATAGAGTGGTCGCTCTGTCATCCTCGTTGACGAACCGAAGCTTGATGGTAGGATCGATGATGCAAGCCTTTTGTAGTCTCTCCACCTCCTATTGAGTCATTGTCGATCAGTAGATTGCGACGGTCGGCTCGAAGGCCTTAGGAGAATAATTTGGAGTCATCAAAACATACCGCAAAGAGCAAAAAGTTGAGGGAGCAAAGAAAAACATAGAGAAAAAACAGTAAAATTATAGCGTCAATCAAACCTTTCACTCATATATATAGAGAAATGGAATAAGCATAACCCTCGTATAGGGGCAAAAATAGATTTGCACAATAGTTTCAAAAACACGCTGATAGAATGATCATGATACAAGAATCAAGATGCAAAAATAAATTTTATTTCTTGAAAAAAGATATTACAAATTATGCTCGAGATCTAGTCCTAGAGGAAATGCTTTAAAAAGAGATCGTCTGCCACTACGATCATAACATACCCCCACCAAAGCAATCTTTTATACAATCTGTCTCAAGTTGAGCTTAGATTATGGAGGTTCTCTCCCAGACGTCCAGCAATTACTGGCGAAGAATGGCCATCGCTTCCCCCTTCCTCCATTTTCTCCACACGAGCAAGCAACTAGTGTATCTCCTCGCCCCATTGAATCTCGACCGACCGAGCGAAACAGTTCTCTATCTCGTCCAGCGGCTGCCAGTGATCCGAGGGAAGTTTGATGTTCATTAGTTGCTTCCCCACGGGCTTCACGAGGATTGCCTTGGCAGTCAATCCCACCATCTTCGTTTTGAAAGTTGGCAGCTCTTGACCGTGTCTGATCCTCGAGGAGATCTAAAGGTCTAGAGTAGAAAAGTACAACAATAGAGGACCCACTGATAGAAGACTATAAGGCTCACTTCTCCGACCAAGTGTTGTAGTTCGAGCCAAAGCAAGTAAGGCCATTGCTGCTCGAGCCACAAAAGACCGAATGATTCGAGTCCGAACCATTCAGTTAAGAATGAGACCGAGGAATTTGAGCCAACCATCATGAAGACACCAACCCGAGGGAAGACCAAATCGCTCAGCATCTCCAATCATATCGAAAATATTCAGAAGTTCTCCTATCCATCATCAAGGGTAGACAACCAAACTAGATCGGTCGACCAAGCCAGTTCTGTCAACCTGAAGCCAAACAAACTCATCCGACCGAGCCATAGAGCAGCTGAGCGATAGACTCATACCTATAAATTTTCAAGAATACCTCGTACAACCTCCACAAAAGCAAGGGTAAATGTAATATCACCATATTATACTCTTTTCCTTTATAAACAGTGAGATAATTTCATAAATAAAGAATATCCAAATTAGCCAAAATGGGCAGGAAATGTCAAACACGATTACAGCTCAAGATTGTTCACTTCTCGCTATATATATCTCTCATAATTTACGTTTTATTCTTTGGGTACGATTCATAGAGAAATAAAGATTCAATATACCAAATGGTCTGGTGAGCGTGGACACGCAACAAACCAGAAGGGGAACAACCTATGGAGAAGAAACTCACAACAGAGACATCAGTAATATGGAGTGCACTAGAGAGTTTGTGAACCAACAGATCCAGGAGTCGAAGGATCAAATGTTGGATGCCATCCGAGACGCGCTAGCTCGGGGAAAAGAGTAGTACCCCCAAGGAAGGGTCGATGCCTAACAGTTGAAGTGCCGACAGGCTCTAAAAAGAGAAGACGACTACCAGTACTTCAACAGTACATTACTGTACTTTGAAGTGATTAGAGAATCAAATAAAATTGAAAATTATATAGTTTCATAGTTTTTGGCAATTATTACCAATCGTCTATTGCAGCCTTTTTTACTTTAGATTTGTAATTATGCAAGAGAAGATGGTTAAAATTTTCTGAATTTCTGAACAATTTGGGAGAAATACCTGAAAGAAGTTGAGTTGTTCAGTTTGAGTCTAAATGCGCCAAATATGTTTTTATGGTCTGGCTACAATTAGGATTTAATAAATATTGTAAATCCAGAATGAGTATATCTTTGAGATGTTAAATCTTGAAAAATATTTTCATGGTAGACATCAAACCTATTTGATGAATATTTTCTAGATTTAGAATTTAAATAAAGAAGAAAAATAAGCACAATGAGATGTGTTGCAAACCATCACCAGGATTTAGCCTAAAATGGGATTTAAGATACTAGTAGGATTTTCTTAGCTCAAAAATAAATTTGAAACTATTTATCCTAAAGTTTGGCTCTTGATCTAGACAGCCCCTAAATTCCCTTCCCAAGAAGCCAATGAAAGCATTCGGCCTGCTGATCCATTTTTGCTCTAAGCATAAGAATCTTTTGGGGGTTTTCTGGCAAAGGATTTAAGCCAGGATTTAACATGGATGATCGTTTTGGACAAAATAAATTTGCAGCTTTCATAAATCCTGATTTCACTAATTTTGACTATAAATCCTGGATTTACTAAATCATCCCATTCTTGAAATATTGTATTTGCTTTGCTATAACAAAAAAATTACAAGAGGCGTACAAAATTATGTTCTCAGGCATTTGCAAAATTAAGCCCATCTTCTATAAGAAGAAATAAAAGAGCATGCTGTTCATTTGCATCTGTTACAGTAAAATCCCTTGGAGGGCTAGGTAAGCACAACAATTTGCAGCTCTATATTCATTTCTAGATATGTGTTGAAAGATCACTTGCTTGAATTGCAATTGGGCAAAGCTTGGGTTGGCTTGATGGTAGGTTTGCCAGACTCCGTCTTGCCTAGACTCCCTGAAGAATTTGAGCACATTTACTCAATGATGATGCATGCCTTTGCACACAAGCATCCAAGGCTCTATGTTCTAAATCCCCCCATTTGGTGGATTTAACTTCGCACGCTGTGGATTTAACGGGGGAGAACTCATTGTGGAATTTTTTATTGGGAGGGATTCGAGTTCCCAAAAGGAATTCACAACGGCAGCCATGTAGAAAGGCGGTTCATTTAATGAGATATTGAGTAGCACTCCATCATATTCCTCTTGCCAGTGCTATTGGTGTTGTTTCCTCAGTTTGACCTGAGCCCGGAGAAATCTACAGCGAAACCTATGAGTTCAAGATCTAGTAGCGAAGGATTTAAGGCTATGAGCTCACCAGAAATGCCCACTCCCTCAATTCTCGAACCATTGAATCCTTTGACAAGGAATAACCTAAACCGACCTCTGATTTCTTCTCTTATATAGAAGAAATTAAATTTTTTGTAACCCCTCACCAAGACTTCCATAACCCTAGCCTCATTTTGACATAACATGCTTAAATTCTGGTAGAAGTTCCCAAACAGTTTGATAAGATTTAACTGGATTTACTAAATTCAATGTCAAACAGTTTTTGAGATTAAAGCTTTTCGGAGATGTATGTCAAGGGAATAGATTTAAGTTAGTTGGATTTAGTAAATCATGTGAATCAGGATTTAGTAAATCCTATAAGGGTTAAATCCAAAAAACTATTTGACAACAAATTTAGTACGTCCAATAAATCCTGTCAAACTGTTTGATAACTTTTACTAGAATTTAAAAGGTTGTTATGTTGGCTAGCATGAAAAATCCTAAAAAAGTTTTGATTATTTTATTGCCATAATTAAAATTTATTTTTAAATTTAATTAAATTAAATTTTAATTTTTTTTCTAATTCTACTAATTAATTAATTATTGACAAAACTAATTATCTATTAATTAATTTTTATTAAACTAAACATTTGTTAAGCAATAATTTAATATGAATCAATTATTAATTATATTAATTAAGAATTGCTTAGAATTTTATTAAATAATTTTAAATGTTAAAAATATATTTTAATTCATTAATTAATTATTTAATAATTATATGTAAATTGATCTAATTATAATTAATTTGATAATAGAGGAGTTAATTATTATTTAGTAATCAATTAAATTAATAAATTTAGCTTAGATATAAATAAATTAAAACCACAAACTTATCTACCCATTCGCTCTCTGACCGAAACCCTTGCCCACGACACTTCCCATCTCTGCTTAAAATCCTAGCCCCGCTCTCCCGGTTGTCCAAAACCATAGCCTTCGTGATTGAACCCTTGCAATTGTCACATTAGAGCTAACCAGAAAGGCAACGACAGGATCATGGCGTACAGAGACTCGAAACTCCCACCCATCGTTGTCCTCCTTCCGCTCTGTGCTTACCCAAAACCATGGAAGAAGGTTAAAATTCACATCCTCCTTTTCTCATGAAGCACCCGTCTTGGATTTATTAAATCCGTTTATTCACTGGATTCAGTAAATCTGGGATTAAGGCCTAAATCCGTGAAACCAGATTTATCAAATTCACAGTTTTATTTACAGTTTGGCAAGATTTAGGTTAAATTTAGGTTATTTGGTAGGATTTTTTAAAATAGGATTTAAGTTAAATTTAACCTAAATCCAACCAAACACTATAAATGGGTTAGATAAATCTATCATTAAGTTAAATTCAATTTTTGCTTGTTTCGTTTGTTAAATCCGGTTGGATTTAACAGATTTAACGTAGGAAAAAAAATATTTCAAATGATTTATGCCAAACACCTCAAATGGATTTAATTGGTTTTAACTTTCATTGAACAAAATATTATTTCAAATTTAATGATATTTAGATTTGATAAATTCTGATTTACCACATTTACTAAATCCTATTTAACATAATTCCTTATTGTAGCCAAACACCAAGTGGAACAGTCCCTTCACGATTTGTTAAAGCTAGATTTACAGGATTTACTAGATCCCACTATCTTAAATCACATCCGTTGCCAGACAGCCCTCAATGTGCAAGAATTGCAACCTAAATGTACAAGGGGCATTTACATACATACCATGCAATTCTTATGTATTTACATATCTAACACAAACTTTCATATTACATATAACACTCTAATCTTTAATATCACATAAGACATATTCTACTATTAATTTCTTAAAAGTGATGTACCCGTTTTCATATATAGATTCAAATATCAAATTTTAGGTGTTAGATATGTAAATATGAAGGATAACAAACCAGAAAAGATTTTTTTTTTTTTTTTGCTTGGATTTCCTTATGCTTTACTTGATCATCCTCTCAGAATGGTTTTCCTTCCTCTTCTAACCAGATTCCAGAGTTCTGCTCAAGGGACAATTCTCTAGTCATTAAAGAAATTTTTGGCGTGACGGAGTATTAGCAAAACTAACTCATTCTCATATTTTTCTTCCCCAAAACTTCTGCAACTCCTTCACTCTTTCTTTTTTATTTTTTATTTCCGTTGTAGTGAGGATGCCGACACTCTCCGTTTGCATACTCTCTCTGAATCAGGCGACGTTGAAACGCTTGAGAAGCTTGTCGATGATGCAGATTCTGACGAACCTGATGATGAGTCTGTGAGTGTGAGTTAATATATAAATGGATGTTTTACATATATACCACTTTATTCCCATGTATTTACATATCCAACATCTGAACTTAAATTATTATATATATATATATATATGCCAGCTATGCATCAAAAGTTGTATTTCACTTTTTTAGCATTGATGACGATATTTTTGATGTGATATGAAAAAATTGGGTGGTATGAATATGAAAGATAAAGTTTAGATGTTAGATATATAAATACATGGGAATTGGGCGGTCTGTATGTAAATACCCCTATAATATATATATATATATATAATGTTTTTTATCTCATTGAGGGATAAGATGAACAGGCAATGCAGAGTGATGCAGAGGATGTTTTTTCAAGTACCTTTATAGGGTTGTAGCTCACGTTCAGTATATGTTTTTTCTTTATTTTTTAAGTCCCTATATAGGTGATTATGCCCTGAAATTGATGGAACTAGAATGTTAAATACTGACATATAGCATCTTCCGAATGCTTGTGAATAGGGCTATCAAATTTTGCTTCTCTTAAATATTTGCAAAACCCAAAGCATTCTTCACATCAGACGGGCAGTGAATTATATCTGTTTGAGTGTTATTTAAAGGAGAAAATATTGCATTAGGACTCCACACGTAGAGTTACGTGCGGAGTCCAATGAAATCACGCCACGTGGTGGTGACAGAAAAAAAATAAAATTTGTCTGTTAAAACAAGAAAATATTCCTTCAATATTTTTCAGGTGTTATTGTGTTATTCAGATGTTATTGTGTGTTACTCGGGTGTTATTATGTGTTGTTCAGATGTTATTATGTGTTATTCAAGTGTTATTGATGTGTTATTGTATTATTATAACATCAGAAATATTCTCATAATATAATAACACCTGAATAACACGGAATAACATGAGGGAAATTTTCCCTGTGTTGTCGGGCCGATTTTATTTTATTTTTTTATGTCGTCTTCACACGGCGTGATTTCATTGAACTCTACATGTAATTCTACGTGCGAAGTCCTGATATAATATTTTTTCTATTTAAAGGGACTTGCATGCCACAATTTTTATGAGCTATTTTTTTTTAATATCTCAATTTTGATCTTTATTTATATAACATCGAAAATTTTTAACATCACATAAAAAAATGTCATTAAAATTTTCTTTTTTAGTAAAGTACACGCTTGTTATGTTTTCATGTGACTATTTCATTGAAGTAGCATATAAGTAACTATTAAAATTTAGGGGTTAGATATGTAAATACTTATGAATTGTGTACTATGTATTCAAATCCTGTTTTATTTGTCTTTAAATTTATAAATATTCTTGGTTATCTAAAATTCAACCGCACTGATTAAATTAAAATTTAATTCGATTTAAATTAGTTTGCAAAATGTTTTTATTGGTCTAATTTTTATTAATTATTGTTTGATGTTAATTGAGATAACTCAAATGTAAGTCAAATTAATCAAAATCGCATTCTTGCGCTGAGATGAGGTGGTTTCATATTTAATAATTTTAGATGAAGAATTGATTGGGGGCATTGTGTAATTCGGGTTGTAACCAACTAAAACTTTCTCATGCAAGACAATTTGTTATAGTTTATAATTAGATGTCACCTTTTAATTGCTTTAGAATGATTGAAACTTGGGAACTGATATTAGAGATGAAAGAAAAAATGGGAAGGATACCGCAAGGTTTATCTCAAATAAGGGAAGAAATATTGCGTGCGGTATGGATTTAGTGGTATTGCAGTTGTATTGTAGTGATATTAAATATAATATCATTACATTATCATCATAATATTATCATCTTTTTCAAATAAAGAGGGGTATTCCAAAATTATGAGAACTCCTTTTTCA
Organism: Phalaenopsis equestris; assembly: GCF_001263595.1. Taxonomy (NCBI): domain Eukaryota; kingdom Viridiplantae; phylum Streptophyta; class Magnoliopsida; order Asparagales; family Orchidaceae; genus Phalaenopsis; species Phalaenopsis equestris. The sequence goes on along the minus strand of NW_018253749.1, from coordinate 87,967 downwards.
AGTATTAGTAGAGGCTGAGGAATGAGTAAAGCTAGCCAACCAAGCACATGTAAGCCCCTAACACAAATCCATAAGGTAAGATTAATGATTTTAAAAACTAGTGCTTAGGAGGATCTAATCCGAAAAGCAGAGATACTTAGTTCACGACATCGAAAAGGTGCCGAATAATGTTAGCCCACTCATCATTCATTTTTCCACCATTTAATATTTATTTTTTAATATACCCACAGATCTTTAAAATACCCAAAAATGCTTAACAAAGTTATGATACTTTTGCAAGGAAATGTAATCCCAAAATTCCTTATTCTACGCAACATCAACTTTTTCTTTTCCCTTTCCTTTTAAAATAGTTATGCTAATCTAATGACTTATAAAACTAAACAACATAAACAAGTCTAATGCATAACTTGAATTGAATACGGACGAAAGCTAAATAACATGTATGCCAGTCATGATTGGACGATCATAAAGTGAGTAAAGGTGATTTATAAAATACTATACCATAAATGAAATTCATAAAGGTAGTATTTGCACCAGAATGTAGCAATATACTTGCAAAAGTAATTTAAATGCTTTAAATCTCTTTTTTTTAGTAAATTATTATCTATTGTCTAGTATTTTATCATAGAAAATGTGTCCTAGAAAATGATATATCATCAAGTTTAATAGAATCAGATGAAACCCAGTATTACTTATATTGAACTACTCTGATGATCTTTTTGCATTCGTAGAGAACCCATAGTTCCATTGGGGTCCCTTTTGCCCCACCTATGTAGATAGGGCTGTCAAAATGGCTTCTTGCTTGCGAACAACTCATGTTCGAGCTGTTAAGTACTTGTGTTCGTTTCGCTTGCTAAACAAATTAGTGGAAAACAACAATTTTTTTTTGCACTCGATATATACACGAGCTGAATACAAACAAAGATGTGTTTGTTGGTGTTAGGCTCATTTTGGCTCGAAATATTTAATATTAAAAAATTTAGTTTACTACAAGGTTAGAAATATTTATAATCAATCAGAATTGTTAATTAGAAAAATAGAATAAAAATATATTAAGTTATACTTAAATGAATATTTTAATATAAATAATTAGATTTAAATCTCACCCCTATCTTTAATATCCCACGGCTGTGTAATTAGGGCTGTCAAGACGTCTCGTTATTCGTGAACAACTCGTGCTCAACTCGCTAAGCGAACAAGCCGAACAATAACAAATTTATTACGCTCGATATATAAATGAGCTGAGCATGAATAGTGATATTTTTTATCGAACTGAACACGAGCTAAGCCTGGGCTTGCTCAAGGTCGGCCCGCTTACACCCGTAACGTAGGTATTATGAACATATAACTACTAATCTATTCTCTCATAATATGAAATTTTTTAAACTTCACATATTTTCATAACTAAACATTTTAATAAACAAGTAATTCTTGCACAAATATGCTAAAGATTGCATATGCAAATGAATTGCTTACAAATATTAAATGTTTTCTTTTGATAGTATCACCAACTAATAAAATATTTATTTAATCAAAATGCACTAATTAGTTGCGAGCTTATATAAAACTAATTTTTTATGTGATTATTTTACTCATCAATAAGATTATGAATATGTATTCTATAATAAGAAAATGTTATGATGAATTCCAAACTAATTATACCATACACATTTATATACGTCGAAAAAATTAAGCATAGTTCATTTTTAATATCAGAAAGTATAGACCTTTCCCAACTAATGATTTATCTCATCAAAATAGGATTCCCCAAATCTTCTTTATTTCTTTTAATAACGTCAATATTATTTTATCTTGTACAAGCAGAATCCTAATTAGAAAACATTTTGTTAAGAAAAACCCAAAAATTAACATTTAAATAATAAGTTTGATACGCCACCAACAAATTTTCATCATCCAACACGAATCTTGAGGCAATATTTTGAGCAAGAAATATTCAAATCTTGATTATCTTGATTAAAAGTCATCAAATCTTGATTAAAAGTCATCAAGAGCTCCGATTTCAATAAACTTATAGTCAAACTGACCGGCTCGATGAGAAGGACCCATGATATCAAGGTTAGTCCACTCCGAGTCAAATCAAACCCATATCAAGTTATTAAATCATTCTTGAAAAATTTCCAGACACATTTGAAATATCAAACAAATGTCGAATTCAACGAGTTTACGGTAGAATTGAGCGTCTCGACAAGATGAATCCAACGAGCCCAAGATTGCTCAATTCCAACATCGTTAAGGCACTCAAATGTCCATCAAACACAATCCGATCGAAGGAAGCTCTTCGGACCGTCCGATCAAAATGATTAATATTCATGCATTTATAAATAAAGCTCCTCCCCTCACATGAGGGAAGGAGGCTTGAGAGAGAACTTGAGGCTTTGAGAAGAAGCTTAAGTCCAACATATCCCTACCACCGCTGAACTCCGATGATTCTTCATCAACTGTCGTCGACCACCGCTAACCAGAGTTATCAGTCGACGTTGTATCTTGGAAAATCTAGTAACCATTTCTCGTCTTTAGGACAAGGGGTCTCTGTAATCATCAACTTATAGTGGATTTTTTTAACTGGGCCAGGCCACGTGGTTTTTTCCCTTTTACGAGTTTTCCACGTAAAAACTTCTGGTGTCATCACATGTTGATTCCCTTTCATCTGAGTGTGTGTTGAATCCTCGTGCAACACTAAGACGATAATCCATTACTCTACCGCCGTGAATTTTCTAGCACGCAGCAGTTTGGCGTCGTCTATGTGAAAGTTTCAATCTACAACTAAAGTACTTACGCGGTTTCCTACATGTCCACCAGGCACAATATTCGTGACAACGGAGCATCCTACTCCAACACCCATCGTTCCAAGGAGCTATCGTTCCAGGGAGCAGTCACGAAGCCAAGGGTGGCATGCTTCTTCATCTTCCTGCTCTAGAAGACACTCTCCTGCCAACGAAGGCATTTCGGGTCCTTCTATAGAAGATCGAATGCCCAGAATGGAGAAGTCTCAAATAGAGATCTTACAGCTCCTATGCGGGGCTCAACAGCCGCTGCCTACACCATTGGATGAAATTTGTTTACCATTAACTCCTCTGTCAGGTTGTGATGCTGAACTCTTAGATACTGCAAGTTTCACTCATCCATCCCTATAACACACCCAACATCACCGCAACTTCTTGCCATTCCAGATGATATTATTCGTAACGAACTACAAGGCCTAGTCTAGGAAGAGTTCCCTTTAGAGATAAGGATCGCTTCTACACTCACCATAACATACATGAATACTCTTTCTTAGTGGATGCAATCCTCCAACACTCCATCCTAATAGGCTTAAAGCTTCCGAACATCGATACATATGAAGGGATAACCGACCCCTACGAGCATATTGATCATTATCAAACCATCATGCACATTCAAGGTGCCTCTGATGCGCTTTTGTGTCAAGTGTTCCCGACCACTCTTAAAGGACAAGCTTGAACCTGATTCTACTCACTGTTAAGGGGCACTATAAACACCTTTAACTAGCTCGCCAGACTGTTCACGGAGTAGTTCATCGCAAATCAAAGGATCATCAAGGATTCATCCCATCTCTCGGGAATTCATCAAAGTGAAGGAGAGTCCCTCAAGGACTGCTTCCCTAGATTCTCTACTGAAGCCCATCAGATTCCGGGTGTATACCTAGAGTTACTAAGAGGAGTTTTCCTTGTGGGGCTTCGCCCAGGACTCTTCTACTCATCATTGATGCAGGAAACAGTTTGTTCGTATGCTGACCTTGTTCACTGTGTTGAGGCACAAATCTCTATAGATGAAGTCATCATTGCTCACAAGGAACAGTTTGGGCGATTGGGGGGCAAACACAAGAATAACGCTGGGCATACCAATCAAATCTCACAACCAAAAAAGTTCAGAACACAGGGAAATCATGAGCCACAATCAGAAAAAGAATACACGCTATTCAACACGTCACGTGTTAACATCTTAATGACAATCAAGGATGAAGAGACTCTCAAGTGGCCGAAGCTGTTAAGAAATCCAGATGGTGAAGATCAATCTCAATATTGTCATTTCCATCGAGTAAAAAGACATTCAACAGAAAGATATGTTCAATTAAATGAAGAAATTGAACGTCTAATACGCTAAGATCACCTAGGTCGCTACTTATAAGAACAATGTGAGGGGAACTAGAAGAGAATCGTTGGAGTTATCAAATGAGAAGTATAATTCCAACTCATCTTATCTGAGTAAAAGAATCCTTATAAACTCTTAATTTTATTTTAGCAAAATTTTCATGTTGCATTAAAATGTCATTTCATTGAAATTTTCTTTTTTTTTCATGAAAGATTTTTGTGTAGAAAGCCTCCTTAAGAATGAAAAGCTACCATGCTTTTAAAAGTCAAGCCCAAGATGTAAGACTTGATAAGAAGATACAGTACTCCTAAAAGTGAAGCCCAATCGACAAGACTCAATGAGAAGCTACCAAGCCCCTGGAAGACGAGCCCAAGAGACAAGTTTTGATGGGAAGCTAGTAGTGGACAGGGTCATCACTAGAAAGACTCCATGAGAGCCTCAAAAGGCACAACTACAATCAAAGACCTCAGAAGGCTACAAGCCTCAGAATGCTACAAGCCTCAGAAGGCACAAGTACATCAAATACCTCGAAAGGCTAGAAACCTCAGAAGACATTGGCACATCAAAGAGCTAAGAAGACAAGTGCATAAAATTCTTCAGAAGGCTACGAGCCTTAGAAGAATTTTGCACAATTAAGAAGCCGCAACAACTGTGGAAGCAACAAAGAAATACATTGTTATCATCTACAATTGTCACATGAAATGGTTAACAAAGCTACAAATACCAACATATATATACACAAGGGCTACACCAAATCAGTTCATCTTTAATTAGAGTTGGCATTGTCTTCCTAAAATTTCAATACTTCTGATGATCGTTAAGGGGTCTCCAAATATCTCCACCACATAAGAATGAAAATCTCCCCCTCATGGCAAGGCGAGCAAACTACATCATTTCTTCATCACTTTCAGAACATGCAAGAGCGGCACAGAAATCTCCTCTAGAATACGTGACGGTCTGCCACAACACTTCGCGTTGCTGTAACTCCCCGTCATAACGCGTAGCCGTGATGCACCATCGTAACACGTAGCCGTGATGCACCGTCGCAACGCGTTGCGTTGCCGCGATGCCCCACCGCGACACTCCACCGCAACGTTTCTCCATAACTCTTCTTCGTAACATTTGGCTGCAACATTTCACCACAACTCTTCGCCGCAACATTTCGCTGCAACCCTTCTATGGAACACTTCGCCGCAACGTTTCACCCCAACCCTTCTATGCAACACTTCACCACAACTTTTTGCCGCAACGAGAAAGAAGATCTGTTGTTTGTCTGCTATGCAGGACGGGGACAACTTTCTTCTTTTGGGAAATCTCGAATGCTAAGCTTATAGTCAAACTGGCAGGCTCAATGAGAATAACTCAATGATATCGAGGTTAGTCCAATCTGAGTCAAATCAAGCCCAGATCAAGCGATTAAAACATCCTTGGAAGATTTCCATACACATTTGAAAGATCAAATGAATGTTGATATCAGTGAGTTCATAGTCGAATCGAGCGTCTCGATAAGACAAATCCAACGAGCCTAAGATTACTCAATTCTGACATTGTTAAGGCATTCAAATGTCCATCAAACGCCATCCAATTGAGGGAAGCTCTTCAGGCCATCCGATGAAAATAGTTCATATTCCTGCATTAATTGCACATAGATCACTATAAATAGAGCCCCACCCCTTACATGAGGGGAGGAGACTTGAGAGAAAACTTGAGGCTTTGAGAAGGAGCTTAAGTCCAACATCATCCCAGCCACCGCTGACCTCCGTTGATTACCACTGATCATCATCAACTGCCGTCAACCACCTCTAACCAGAGCCTTCATTCAATGTTGTATCTTGGAAAGTCTAGTAAGTCTTTCCTGTCTGTGGGACAAGGGGCCTCTGTAATCATCAATTTATAGTGTATTTTCTTAACTTGGTCAGACCCCGTGGTTTTTTCACTTTCGCGGGTTTTCCACGTAAAAAAACTTCTGGTGTCATCACAGATTGATTCCATTTCATCCGAGTGTGTGTTGAATCCTCGTGCAATGCTAAGACAATAATTCAATACTCTACTGTCGCAAATTTTCTAGCACGCATCAAAGTTATTTTTTATATTGTATATGTTTTTCTTCCTTCTCTTCTTCTCCTTCTTCTCCTCCTTCTCTTCATCTTCCTTCTCCCTTTTATTCTATTCTTCTATTCCTTCCCTCATTTTCTCTTATTTCCCCCTACAAGCAAAATGAAGGGTTGCGGGGCTTAGAAGAAAGAGAAAGAATAAAACAGAGAGAATGTGGAGAAAGATAAGCTCAAGCTTTTATTTATTCTTTATATTTTGTTTCATTATTCATATACTTAAGTGTCTGTATATATAGACATTGAGATGATAAAGAGTTAAATAAGCCTAAGACTAAAGCAACAATTAAACAACATATAAATAAAAGTAATATAAATGTCTTGCAAAGTTCTAATCGACCAAACGACACAACTCAGAGAGAGGAGGCAGACACGAAACTCAGAGAGAAGGACAGGAGGCAAGAAACTTAATCGGAGCAAGAGATCATAGAAGACCGAAGGATCTCCGTTTATCCCCCTCAAGATGACGATCGGGCTCTATGATTGTCAGCTTGGTAAAGTACTGATGGCTAGCGATTAGCGTCGGTTTGGTAAATATGTTGGCGTTTTGCTTTTAGTCATTATGTGCTTGAGGATAATGTGTTGTAACTTCATATGGTCCCTTGTGAAGTGGTAATCCACTTCAATATGCTTTCTCCTCCCGTAGAAAATAGGGTTATGAACTAAAGCTATGGCCGACGTGCTATCACTATAGATTGTAGTGGGAAGTAATTTTTTATTTGTCACTTCCTGTATTAGTTTTCTGAGCCAAAGTATTTCTACAGTTAACAATAAATAAGTTATTTCTGTGTTAGTTATTTGAGCCACATTAAATAAAAAATTAACAAATTAAATAAGTTAGTTAACACTTTAAATAATAAATTAACATATTAAATAATAAATTAACAAACAAAATAACCCTTTTAAAAAATTAATGAACACATTAAAATAATAACTTAAATCATTTAATCTTCTAATCATTCAAATGTCCTCTTAATCACTTAACCCATGTCAAACCCCATTGATCTTAGCCTACCTGAAATTTTTAATAATAAAATAATAAAATAATGATAATAGAGAGAGTGAAATATGTTCAAGTACAAGTATAGATAAATGCTTATGTGAATTTGTGTGAATTTGTGTGTAAATGTAATTATATATATGTATAATTAAAAAAATGTATGTAAGTGCTAAAGTGCTTATGTATATATATAACATAAATACCTAAATATTTTTTATATGAATAGTGTATGTGTATGTTATTATATATGCATATGCATAGGTGTGTTATTAAATATACATATATTTATGTACGTGTGTGTGTGTGTGTCTGTGTTTTAGAAATTTGTTGGTAATTTTATTGCAACAAAAAAGTTGATTACAAGTTTAGGTAACCAGAACCCTTTAGAAAAAGAAAAGCTACATTACACACTCATAAGGTTCCACAAAACCAGAGTACAACTCTACAAAAAAAATGAGCTCCAAAATATTGAAACAAAAAAAAAAGCTCAAAAAATATACAAGTATACCCCACAAAATAAAAACCAGTACTGATGAAGAAGTGTATTGTTGAACTTATTTGAATGAATCATCCAGACTAAAGACATTGTTGTGAAATATTTCAGCCAATCCTCACAAGTAATCAAAGTCACATATATTCACTAAAGTAATAATAAAAGAAAAATAACATATAATTGAAAAAATTACGAGCAAAGGATCCCCTTGAATTTTCATCATTGCGCATTATCCCAAGTGCTATCAAGAAAAAAAAAACAACTGTAAAAAGACCTGTTGCAATATCACAAGCCCTTCAATCTCATACAAAATAATCATTGTACTTCCAAACAATTCCACCATTTAAATTTCAGCCTCAAATTACACAGTTTTTCCAGTAAGGAAGTCATGCCAGCAAGCCAGCTGAGGTAACCCACCATATACCAACTTATTATCACACTTACCTGATAGATCCTTATCAACCACGCTCTAAATTGCACAATTAAACCCTTAAATAAGGAATGTTTATATTTTAACCATGTAACAAGATTCTTAAAGCATGATAAGGGAGCACATATGTTATGCTCACATCCACATTTGCATCCTTTTTTTGCTAGCCATTTAGCTACACCATAATTGTCTCTTATTATGTATCTCTACAATACTTTGAGATTGTGAGTAAGGTTGAGGATACAGTTGATGTAAGGTTGAGGATACAGTTGATGTTCAAAGCAACATACTAAGGGGTGGGTTTGACACCCTTTAAAATATTTGTTAGCTACAAAGAGTCTGACTCCACATTAATGAATTCAAATTTTAAACTTACCACTGCCTTAAACACCAATAAGATGGCCCAAACTTCCAATTCTAAAGTGCAATTGCTAAACATGGGGAAATAAAAAAAAACATAAAATTTTACCAGTATGATCTCTGAAAATACCTTCCGCACCCGCTTTCTCATTTAACCAGCTTTCATCAGTGTTCACCTTTATCCATGGGTTACATGGTTTTTTCCATATGATTTGCCTTATACCTTTTTCATTCTTCCACCTAATTTCCTCTTATAAAAAACTAACACTTGTAATAAAATTGGCTTCCATCTTACCATAATTCATTATTTTATGTATGTATAAAAGCTACACATTCCTTCTTAACCATCACCTCTTCATGATTTTTGGAGTTATTGACCCGACCCACAATTACACAAATATGTATGCTCATTAATATGCCAAAAACTTGACCCCAAATGATATTTAGTGGCTAGTGAGAATAATTCTAATATGATGAAGATTAAAGAAATCGTTTTCTCACTAGGGGTACTACGCAAGTATACGTATCGTTGCAAGTAATATAGAGTTTTCCTTAAGAACTTGAGTATCGATCCCACGAGGAAGCTGAGAATAAGAAAACAATAAAGTGAAATATAATAATTTTGACTTTAAGAAAACTTTACTTAAAACTGCAGCAACTATCTAAAGATAAAAATTAAGTTTACTAAATTCTATATTATGCAAGAAAAAGTAAGTGTAATGACTTTTATAATATATAAAAAGAGACTTTCTCCTTGTCAATAATTCATAATCAGTGTAGAATTTCAATTTTGTTTAGAAACTTTAATTTAGTATAGTAAAAAATAAGATCATACCTATTCTTTACTTCTTTCAAAATGTGCTAAGAATAATAACTAATCTAAAGTTGGTGACATCATGTATAGTATTGATGGGTTGGTTCTAGTCTCTCATTCCTAGATTACCCATTGTGCCCCTCTATAGAACTTACCAGTGACTTTTATTTCCAACTTCTAGACCAAATTGATAAAAGAATCTAGCCTGTCACTCTAGAAACATCAATTCTACACCCATCAAATTTTTTCTCCCTATCTATTTGCACCCCCCTTTAGGTGAACGCGACTGCTCTTTTCAAGGTAGATTGTGATACTTACAAGTCAAGAAATCTTAGCCCTTTTGGGTCCATAAGTTTCTCAACAGGTTTTAACAATACAAGTGACCAATTTGGAAAGTAAATAAAAGATTGGTAAAGATATCATCACATTTTTAGGAATAAAAGAAGTTCTAAACAAAAACAAAATCACTTACTTAATTACTTCATATTGTAAGGAAAATGAAAGTAAACTATTTATAAAGCATGGGGATAACAAAATAAAACATATTTATAAAACTCCAATCCAAAGTAAAAAAATTAAAGACAAAGATGCAAATACTTATTTGGAATGTTCCCCTAAGCACTCCTTTTAAGTTCTCTAACTTCTCTGACTCCAAAAGCACTTACAAAACTCAAAAACTCTAGAAATAACAAAGACTCACACAGAAAACTTCTCACACATTTAATACACTTACACACTATGAGACTATATAGATCCAACTCCTCCTAACCACTTGGATCTAATTCATATTTATATAGCTTCAGAAATGACCAAGGGTTGCTTCAGACATGTATTCAAATTTCGGCCTCTTTCAATGAATCTTGTAGAAAATAACTGTGGTGCCTAGGCGCTCAATTGTTGTTCCTAGGTGCCAACCAATTTCTGCATTTAACGCTTAGGCGCCAGCCAATTTTTGCATCTGGCGCTTAAGCGCCAGTTTGGCTGGTTTGGTAATTTTCTTCAATTTAGCCGATTTTGCTCCTTTTTGATGTATTTTTGCTCCTTTTTACTTTTAAAATCTTTTTCTTGCACCTGCAACCAAGAACATAAAAATACATTTCATTAAAACATAATATCATAAAAAAATGAGCATAAAATGTACATAAAAAATAAGTAATTTTAAGGTGGATTAATTCTCCCCAACTTAAACGTTACTTGTTCTCAAGTAACATTTCTTACTATATATAAAAAGTATAACTTATGGGAGTGAGTTTTACTTGAAGAATTCTATAGTTTTTATTTTATAAATGCAATAGTGAAACTTTTGAAAGATTTTTAATAATATAGGTTAAAATTAAAATGTAAAAATATTTAGTAGTCGAGTTTAAGAATTCTGATTTTCTATTTATTTCAAGAATAATTGCAACTTACCATGTTGAAGATACTTAGAAAAAGTACATGAAAAAGAATATCATGAGAAATTTACTAGTAATGATGCTAATACTTCATAAACAAGCTTAGAAATATAATTAAGTCACTTTCCTTAAGATGTCTTAAGTGAAGCCAATTTTTGATTAGGCCTCTCCTCAAGCTTCTCCTCAAAATTCTCCTCACATGTATTTTCTTTTTCTTTTATTTTTTTTTCTTTTTCTTTTAGGATCATTTTCAATCCTTTCTTTCTTCTCTTTCTTTTTTTTTCTCTTATGTCATGTGAGTTTTGCTATATGTGGATAACTTTTAATGATTTTGAACTCCACCATCCTCTTCTTAAAGTTAAAAACTTTTCACATTTCCCTACTTGATTAAATGTGTATTAGACTTGAAAAAGATTTTTCATGAAGTCTCAATTCTTTCTTTTCAAATAAAAATCCAAGATCTTTAACATTCCTAAAAAAATTAATTTCTTTTATTTTAAATAGTAAAAGAAAAATTTTATACTCTTATACTAAATATCTCAAATCTAGAATTAATCTTATTATTAAAAACTTTTACTTAAGTTTACTAAATTATTTATAAAATAAAAAAATATAGTTATTTCAAGCTATCTCAACATACCGCAGGTTATATTAAAAAATTTTTTGAAAATATATTTTACTAAGGACAAACAAGGTTTAGTTTTAAAAATTTTCTCCCTTCCCACAAAATTAAATTTTAAATTAGTTTAAGACAATTAAGTTTATAATAAGCATGAAGAAAGAGAATGATTTAAAATTCCTAAGCAGGAGAATAGTACATGTGCAATTAATAAAAATAAGTGTTGAGCAGTAGACAATTTAAATTAAAAACAGATATATCATGAAAATTTGCAATGTAAAAGACTACTCTAACACATATCCAGTTCTAAGCAAAAGAGTTACAAAAGTAGTAGTGAAAATAAAAGTACAGAGCAACATAACATACATAAATAGACCAACATGAGAAAGGTCTAAAAATCATAACTACTACAGATAGAAATTAAAGCCTAATCCTCTTCCTCCTCCTAATCATCATCAGAATCAAAGGGAATATCTCCATCCATTGATTTCAGGCCTTCAAAAGGTGTAAATCGAGGGCATGTAGGAAATTCAACTGCATGGTCTCTCTTCATGAATTTAACAAATGCCTCGTCATAATCAGCATTATAGTCACTCTTTCTTCTAGCAAAATCAACCATATGATCAAATTTATTTTCCATATCCTCTGGTGTTCCAAATATCTGTCACTCAACACATCTCAAAATCTAGATGGAGGCTCAGTAGCATTGGAAGTAGAAGGTCTAAATGTAGAAGGCCTATAAGTAGAAGCATAAGGTTCACCTTGAACTCTATCTCTAGGTCGTCCATACACATCAACATTAGCCTTCCCAATTGGCTTAAGTGGCTTCAACTGATCTTCCCAATGTTCAAAATTTACTCCAGAGTCTTTGCAAATAGTAATTATTAGAGATGGAAATCTAATACCTGAAGTAGTACTAGCTCTCACAGAAGAACTAATAGCATCAAAAATAAGAGAGCCCACATCTATAGGTATCCTCTCTTAAATGCAGTAATTTAGAATAGTTCTTTCTCTAATCACTTCACTTAAATGATTTGAAGGAAGAAGATGAGTAGAAATAAAATAATGTCATGCCTTTGAAGTGGCATTGAGCTTGGAAGAAGAAAAATTTTTCTTACGATCATTTCAAATCTTCCAGGCTCCATGCCCATCAGTAAAATATGCCACGATCTGATCTAACTCTTCCCCAGATGGAATGAACTCTAAATAGAAACAATCAATCATAGGTGGCAGACCATATATCACATTAATCCTCTCAGCAGTAAACTCTACTACTCTTTCTCAAATAAACACCTCGTCATCATCTTATTCAGGTATTTTTGCATAAAATTCTTGAACCAAAGAGATGACAAAAATGATAGTAAAATAGCAGAAACTTTCCCATTGACATGTCATAATAACATTCTTTATAGCTCCAACAGGTCTATAAAAACTTCGCTCAACAATAAACTTTCTCGAAGAAGCAAACTCGTTGTAACAAATTTGAGCTTTAATATTAGCAAATTTGGCACTATCAAAAGTTTCCTTCCCCTTTCCTAGGTTTGTCTTAGGAGCCATCTAAAAATTTGAAGAAAAATTTGAACAAATTTCAAAATTAAGATAATAGGCTTCCTACAAGCTTTTTCAAGCTAACAAAGCTAAGATCCATGGATTTTTCACCATTAAATCAAATATTTTAACATATTTTCGGTCTCCACTTAACGTATGAAAAATCCATGGTGAAATCACTAAGTATGAAAAATCCATGGTGAAATTGAAATCACTAAATAACTATGCCAAAATGTAGATCTAACCTCGAGAAGATGAAATTCAGTGTTTTTGAAACTTGAAGATTGGATCTCTTATAAGCAACCTTAGGATGATTTTTGGGAAAAAGAGGAAGAAGAAGGAGCTGGGCATCAACAATGGCCTTAGTTCAATTTAATAGGAAAAAAATTTGAGTTTCGGTTGGTTCAATTGAACAGGTGGCTATGCGGATGGTCTAGCGCATAGGCGCCAGACCCAAAATTTTTCTTTCTTTGGGTTTTGACTATATCACTGCAAGACTAAGCCTTTTAAATCAAAACTTCTCACTAATTTAACATCACACCTCATGTTTATTATTTCCCCAACATCCTCTATCTTCCAATTTTTAATTCAAAATTAATTCTAACATTCTGACATAGGGTTGATCCCGAAACTGCTTATATGCAACCACATAACAATAACTCTGATTAAATTTTTCACATATATTTCCTTATTTTGTAACAAAACTAAAAACTTGATCCTGAAAAAAAAAATAAGAATTTAACTTTTAATTTATATATATTGGGATACTACGCAAGTATACGTATCGTCATCAAGTAATATAGGACTTTTTGATTCAGACCTAAATATCAAACCCACATGGAAGATATGCAATATGCACTTTTTGGAAAACTTTCTTTTTTTAAAAGGATAATTGTTTAAACTAAAGACATTTTTGCAGTAAAGAAAGTTTAAATATTTTAGGTAATTTTAATATTTTGACAAAAACAGAACAAACTTAAAAAGATAATTTTAGTTTTTGTAGAAGAAAATCACTAAATATGAAAATATCTTTCTCCTTATCATAAATCAGTAATAAGTATAGGAATTCTATTGTGAAAGAATGCATATTGTGTTGTTCCAAATATGAGTAATAATATTCTTTACCCTTACTAGAGATGCTATAAAGAACATTAGCTAATTTAAAGTTTTAGTTCTGAGGACCGGCTAGGTAGGGAAGATACTAGCTCTAACTCTAGAGTTCTGCTAGAATCTTGTATCAGAACCTAAAATAATAAACCAAGTTGGGGGCTTTAACCTGTCACTTTAAAGTCCTCTAACTCTACACCCTTCAATGAATATTTCCTTATTTTTTTGCACTCAATCATATGAACTAAATTC
>NW_018253749.1:58452-73579 GCF_001263595.1 Phalaenopsis equestris | reverse complement strand
ACTTAATTACTTATCATTTTAAGAAGAAAGATAAAGAAAACTACTCAGAATCCATGGAGAAAACAAAACTACACTTTAGTTTAAAAGTAGAAATTATTGTCAAACCAACAACAAGTCTCAATTAAAACAAAAAATAGTCTAAGAAAATAGAAAAAAAACTTATCTCAAGTCCTCCACCGAACTCTTGGAGTTCTTTTGAATCTCTTCTTTTTTTACAACACTCTTAATATAAAAATAAAATAAAAAGGATAAAATAAATATGTGGTGCCTGAAAATCTCTCCAAACTAAATCCCCAATTCAAGAACTTTCTAAACTTTTTCAAAGTCTTAATCTTCCTTCTTTTATAATTCTCCAAAAGGTGCCTTGTTATCTCTTCAAAATGTGTCTTGATTCGATGTATTTCCTCAAGAGATGCATCCTTTCGCAATAATTTTCGTTCATGGTGGTTGTAACCACATATTAAGCCAATATGTGCCTCAAAAACTTCTTCAAAATTCACAAAAACCCAATTTACTCATCCAATAATTGTCACTAGCACTTAAGCGTGGGGCCTCTGGTGCTTAGGCGTGGCATTCTCTGTTTAACCGACGCTTAAACGTCGGATCTGGCTCTTAGGTGCCAAAACACTTTTGCACATTTTTCACCTATTCGCTCCAAATTTGATCATTTTTCACTCCTTTATTTGATCCTCCAAATTTGATCATTTTTCACTCCTTTAAGCATTTTTCACATTTTTATCTGTACCTGAAAGAAAAATAGAAAAATACATTCCATTAAAGTGCAATATCTCAAAAATAGGTATAAAAATGTGCTAAAAATACTATATATTTTAGGCGTATAAAGGGTTTACACAAACAAAACTTTCATTAATAAGCTTTCAAACAACAATACAACATCACACACAAACACAATTAAGCAAACCAACATAAATAAACTAACACAAAATCAACAACAAGTAACACACATAACACATCCTTTACTAAAGTAAACACAAACATGAAACACAAACAGTAGAATCCTATCTAAAGATCAATCATCGTTGATCTCATTCTCATCATCCCTCTCACATGCCAAATATCTGCGATCAAATGTGTATAAGACAAGGGCACGAGGAAATTCCATAGCCTTCTTTTCATCAATCCATTTGTTCTTGCCATACATGGCTACCTGGGAATCATGATAATTCCATAGCCTCTTATTATGTTGGTGGCCTTGGCCGAGAGCCTTGTTGGTTGTTCCCTTCTCTATTGACCCCGGCCGTGAGCATTTATGTGACTTTATTGGAAGATTTTATGTTTATTTGGTATAAGAAGTTTTTCATTAAGTTTGGAATTGAATGACTTTAATGTTGTCATGATTTTGAAAGTATAAGTGGTTGTCGTCCTAGGGTTAGGGTTACTTGTTGTTTTCTTTTACTCGAGTTTGTGTTGAATTCTCAGCAGAGTAGCAGCTATGTTTTGGACATTTTGGACATTTTCAGTATTCATAAGATGATAGAATTTGCCTCCTCTCAGTAGTGGATAGATTTCTGATAATTCTTCTTCCTTCTGAGTAGGTGTTTTCTCAGGGATCTGAATTTTAGTTGCTTTTTGGGCTTTCCTGTTACGGTTTCTTCTCTGAGACCGGGTCAGTCGGATTGAAGTTTCATTTGCCACTCCAAGTGCTCGTACTAGTGATACATCTCATGTAACTTGTTGTGTAGATGGGAAAGATCCTCTTCAATATTCCCCAACTTGTTAGTCACCTTCTCCAAACTAAGTGCCGAGAACCCATTGAAATAGGTTTGGGCATCATTATGCATAAACTTATTTTGAATGGAATTTCCATTCTCTCTATTCTCCATGGAAGCAAGTAAGATCCCAAAACATTTCTAAACTCTTTTCTCAGGTCAAAATTTTGAAGATATGAAGAATATGGATGAAGGCTAGGCAGTTTTATAGAGAATACATGGAGAAAAACTACTTTGAGGCTATTTTCCCATGTTCAAAAACTGTGGCACTTATGCGCCAGCTTCACAGGACTTTGGCGCTTAAGCGCCAATTATTGGCGCCTTGGCGCTAGTATCCTAGTGAACACTGATTCACCTAACGTCAAATTTCTTCAATTTTCAATCATGTTTAATACCTTAAATAGTGTTGAAGAGTGCTACAAAAGCAAAGGTTAGTCATGATAATACAACAATTGCAAACGTAAATCTAATCACATAGATAACCATGGGTTGCCTCCCATGAAGCATTTGGTTTAACTTTGTCAACCCAACGTATCCAAATGTTTTACTCAGATAGACCCAACATGAAAATTCTTTATAATAGGGCTTGTTTTCTCTAATGTAAGGCTTCAAACTGTGTTCATTTACTTTAATTATACATTCAATTTTTGGATCTTTAATCTCCACAGCCTCATAAGAATAAACTTTTGTCACAATAAATGGCCCCATCCACTTGGACTTAAGTTTTCTGGGAAATAATTTCAATCGTTTATTGTATAATAAAACTTCTTGTCCATGCTCAAAATTCTTGCTTAAAATACTTTGATCATACCAAATTTTGATCTTTTCTTTATAAATTCTCGCATTTTCATAATGTTCATTTCTAATTTCCTCGAGCTCATTTAATTGCAATAATCATTTTTCTCCAGCATCCTTTAAATTATAATTAAATTCTTTTATTGCCCAATAAACTTTATGCTCTAACTCAATTGGTAAATGACAAGCTTTTCGAAATATGAGCCTATAAAGAGACAATCCTATATGAGATTTATAAGTAGTCCTATAAGCTCTTAAGATAGAATCAAGTTTATCAGACCAATCAGCTCTTTTTGGATATATAGTTTTCTCCAGAATTCTTTTAATTTCACGATTTGATACTTTTGCTAATCCACTAGTCTGAGGGTGATAAACTGTGGCAATTCAATGTTTAATTCCATATTTTCTAAGTAATGTGTCAATTATAAAATTCTTAAAATAACTTTCCCCATCAGTAATGATCACTCTTGGCATTCCAAATCTTGTAAAAATATTTTTTTTAGAAATTTTGAAACACTCAGAGCATCAAAATGAGGCAAGGCTATCACTTCAATCCATTTAGACACATAATCCACAACTAATTAGATATATATTTCTTCAGAAGATGGTATAAATGGTCCCATAAAATCTAAACCCCGTGCATTAAAAAAATTAACTTCTAAAGAAAAATTTAGGGGCATTTCATCTCTTTTAGAAATATTTTCTACTCTCTAACATTGATCCCAAGGTTTCATATAATTATTAACATCCTTAAATAATTTAGGCTTATAAAATCCAGGGTGTAAAATTTTATACGCATTCTTATCTATTCTAAAGTGTCACCAAAATTCAGATTTATGACATTTTTGTATAATTTCAAGGGTTTCATTAATTGGTACACATCTTCGAATGACTAAATCATGACATCTTTTATCCTAAAAGTAAAAGCTTACATAATACATAAATTTCTTTTTCTAGTGGCTTGTTAGTTCATATGGTAGAATATTACTAAGTAGTTAACTAAATCTGTATACCATGGTATATGCCACTCAGTAAAAGCATAAAGTTGTTCATTAGGAAAATTCTCATTTATGTTTTCCTCATTGTTATTTTCTTTTCCATGTTCATGTCTTGATAGATGATAAAAAAATTGATTATCAGCTTATTTTCTATCCACTATCTCAAAATCAAATTCTTGCAAAAGTAAGACCCATCTGATTAATCTTGGTGTCACATCCTTTTTTGACATAAGATATTTAATAGAAGAAAGATTAGTATGCACAATGCATTTAGCTCCAAGTAAATAAGGTCTAAATTTATCAAAAGCATATACTATTGCCAACAGCTCTTTTTTAGTTGTTATATAATTAATTTGAGCTTCATTAAGAGTTTTACTGATGTAATGTATAACTTTAAAAATCTTATCATATTTTTGTCCTAAAATAGTTCCAATAGTGTAATCACTTGCATCACTCAATAATTCAAACGGTTTTTAACAATCAGGTGAAACAATGATAGGTGTAGTAATGAAATTTTCCTTTAATAAATTTAAAGCTTTAAGAAGATCATCATTAAAATCAAACTTAGTATACTTTTCTAAGAGATGGCATGCATGTTTAATAATTCTAGAAAATTCTTTAATATACCTCCTATAAATCCAGCATGCCCTAAAAAACTTCTTACATCAGTTACTGAATTAGAAGGTTGTAATTCAACAATAATTTGAATTTTTTCTTCATCCCTTCATCCATTTTTTCTTCATCCACTTCCATTCCATTTTTAGAAATTTTATGTCCCAATACAATCCCTCCTATGACCATAGATTGATATTTTTATCAATTGAGAACTAAATTTATTTCTTCACGGTGTTTTAGAATCTTAGCTAAATAATCTAAGCATGAATCAAAAGTGGTTCCAAAAACTGAGAAATCATCCATAAACACTTCAATTTCTTTCTTAATTAAGTCACAAAAAATAGACATCATACACCTTTGAAAAGTTGTAGGTGCTTTACATAAACCAAATGACATTCTTCTAAAAGAAAAAGTCACATAGGGACTTGTAAATGTAGTCTTTTCTTGATCCTCTGAAGCAATAGGTGTTTGATGGTAACCATAATATCTATCCAAAAAGCAAAAGTATTAATGTCTTGCTAGCTTATCAAACATTTGGTTCAAGAAAAGGTGAAGGAAAGTGATACTTCCTAATTGCGGTATTTAATTTTCTATAGTCAATACAAATTTGCCATCAAGTGACTTGTCTTGTTGTAATTAATTCCTTCTATTCATTTATGAAAACAGCTGCTCCTTTTTAAGGAACACAATGAATAGGACTAACTCATGCACTATTAGATATATGATAAAAAATCCCAACATCTAACCACTTTAAAATTTCTTTTTTTTTACCACTTCTTTCATCATAGGATTTAGACTCCTTTGAGGATCAACCCTAGGTTTACAATCATCTTCCATTAAAATTCTATGCATATAGATAGAATGAAGGATTACTTTAATATCTAATAACATCCAACTAAAAGTTTTTTTATAATTTCTTAATGTCTCTAGTAAATTTTTTTCCAGATCTTTGGTTAACTCTAAGGATATTATAATAGGTAAAGCAGATAAATTCTATAAGAATGCAAATTTGAAATGCATAGGAAGTACTTTCATCTCAAATTCAGGAGGTTTTTTGATTTAAGGGATTAAAAATTTACTATTTTCAATAGTATCCAAAATCTCAAAATTCCAAAATCTCAAAATTTTTAAATCTCAAAATTTTTTTGAACATAATTTGTATCCTCAACATTTATCTCTAATGATTTTTCTTCAAAATCACTTTCAGATTCACTAACTATTCCTTCCTAATCTAAAATCACTTCATTTTTTTCCTAAGAAATGACTTCACATTTTTCTTGGTAATTTTAGCAATCATATAATCCATAATATCCATCCTATAACATTTTTTCTTTAACAAGATACCTCATTAACTTTAAAACATTAAATGTTACTTCTTGTTCATTAACTCTCATGGTTAACTCTCCTTTTTACACATCAATGATAACACGTTCGGTAGCAAGAAAAGGTCTCCCTAAAATAATAGAAATTTCTTTATCTTCTTCCATATTGAGCATAATGAAATTTACAGGGAAGATAAATTTATCCACTTTAACAAACACATCTTCTATAGCCCCTTTAAGATAAGTAATAGATCGATCAACTAACTAAGAGTTTACAATCATGGGTGAAATCTCTCCTACGTCTAACCTATGAAAAATAGATAAAGGCATGAGATTAATGCTAGCTCCTAAATCGCATAAGGCTTTTCCATAAAATTTCTCTCCAATTGCATAGGGTAACGGAAGCTACCAAGGTCCTTAAGCTTTTGAGAAAGCTTCTTTTGAAGAATTTCACTACATTCTTCACTCAGTGCAATAGTCTCATAAGCTTCAAACTTCCTTTTTTTGTTTAATAATAGTTCATAAATTTGACATAACTAGGCATTTGTTCTAAAGCCTTAACAAACAAAATATTGATTCTAAGTTTGTTAAATATCACAAATAATTTTGAAAATTGTTGATCAGGCTTTTGTTGTCTCAGTCTTTGAGGAAAAAGAGGTGGTGTTCTTTATAAATGATTTTTAGTTGGAGAGACATATTGTTCTGAGTCTTTAGGAATAGTTTATTTAGGTTCTTCAATATCTCTCTCAACTTCAATCTCTTCTTGAATTTTATCTTTTAATTCCTTTCTAATACTAAGTTGAATAGCTTTAATTTGTTCTTGTTTCATTCCTTTGTCTTTAGGATTTACTTTAACATTACTAGGAAGTGTTCCCTGGGGTTCATTGCTAAGTGCGTTAGCAATTTGTCCGAGTTGATTCTCAATATTTCTTATTTCAACACTTTAACTTTGCATCTGATTTCCCATTTGCAAAACTACTTCTTCTATAGACAACTTCTTTTCCTTAAATTGTTGGTTATTAAAGACAGGAGGATAATAAGGTCGATAGTTAGAATTACCCTGATTATTGTAAATTCCTATTGGGTTTGCTTGATTGTTCCCTCATTGCTGATTTCCACCACCAGAATTATTCCAATTAAAATTAGGATGGTTTTTCGAACTTGGGTTATAAAAGTTTGAATATATGTTATCAAGTTTATCAGAAACTGCATGTAATGTTTCTAATGATTGAGAATCATTGGTTTGTCCTAATAAATTTTCTTCACTTGCTTGAGGTATTTGAGAAAAATTCACAACATAATTATCTAACTTCTTAGATAATGCAACAACATGAGCTACCAAGATGGTAAAAAGCATCATTATCTTGAAGACTAGCCACTCTTTTAGGATTTACCCTTTCTAAGGGCCATTTAAAATTATTAGTGGTCATTTCTTCAATTAAGGCATGAGCTCCATCAATTAATTTTGACATTAAATATCCTCCAGCAGTAGCATCAATTATAGATCTAAGGGATCCTATTAACCCATTATAAAATGTTTGAATATATAACAAGTCAGGTAAAGTATGATGTGGAAACTTTTTGAGGAGTTCCTTAAATCGTTACCAAGTCTCATAAATTGACCCCCATTCAAACTGAATAAAAGAAGAAATATCATTTCTAAGCTTAGCAATTTTGTAAGGATGAAAATATTTAACTAGGAATTTTTGTGCCATTTCTCCCAAAGGTTTAATAGATCTAGGTGCTAATGAATTTAACCACATTTTAGCTTTATCCCTTAAAGAAAAAGGAAAAATTTTAAGTCTAATTGCATCATTTGATACACCATCATATTTGAATGTAGCAAAAATTTCTAGAAATGTTGCAAGATGTAAATTAGGATCCTCAGTTGGTGTTCCCCCAAATTGATTAATTTGTATCATTTATATTATTGCAGGTTTAATTTCAAATGAGTTAGCCGATACAACCAAAACTTAAGTGAATTTCATCTATCAAAGGGTTGGCATAATCCCTTAAAGGTCTTTGTAAACTTTGATGTTCATTATCATTAGTAAAAGTTTCAATGTTATTTTGTGATGTGTTTGCGATTTCTTGAAAATTGTAATGTTGTTTTTGCTTTCGAATCTTTCTTATGGTTCTCTCGAATTCAGAATTGTAGGGTACTAAATCTTCAGATCCTGAACTTCGCTTACAAGAAGTGAAATTTTAAAAATAAAATTCTAAAACAACCCTAATAAAATAAAATTATTTTTTTCATTTTTTCTATTTTTGCAAAAAAAAAAAAATTATAATTTTTTGGTTTTTATAATAATTGTTTTTGTAATTTTTGAAGTTTTGTAATTTTTTTTTTTGTAATTTTTGAATTTTTGTAATTTTTTTTGTAATTTTTGAAAATTTCAAGTAAGTAAAAACAAAAATTTTTAATAAAAAAAATAAAGTTTCAAAGAAAATTTTGAAAAAGATATTTCTTATAAAGTTTCATTTTTTCGTTGCTTTCCCGACAAAAATGCCAAAAACTTGACTCAGATGATATTTAACAGCTTGTGAAAATAAATGTATATGATAAACACTAAAGAAATAGCTTTATCGCTAGGGGTTCTACGCAATTAAACGTATCGCTTCAAGTAATATAGAGTTTTCTTTGAAAACCACAATATCAATCCCACGAGAAAGCTGAAAACAAGAAAACAATAAAGTGAAATATAGGAATTTTGACTTTAAGAAAACTTTACTTAAGACGACAACACCTATCTAAAGGTGAAAATTAAGTTTACTAAATTCTATAATATGCAAGAAAAAGTAAATGTAATGACTTAGACAATATATAGAAAAAGACTTTTTACTTGTCAATAATTCATAATCAGTGTAGGATTTCAAATTTTTTTAGAAACTTTAATGTGGTATTGTGACAAATAGGAGCATACCTATTCTTTAATTTGTTTGAAATGTGCAAAGAACATTGACTAATCTAAATTTGGTGTCGGCATGTATCATAGTGTTGGGAAGGTTTTAGTCTCTCACTTCTAGATTACCCACTGTGCCCTCTCTATAGGACCTACCAGTGACCATAAGTTTCAATCTCTAGACCAAATTGATAAAATAATCTTGCCTGTCACTCTAGAAACATCAATTCTTTGCCCATTATATCTTCTCTCCCTATCTATTTTCACCCTCCCTTCGGATGATCGTGACAACTCTTTCCAAGGTATAATCTGATAATTAAAAGTCAAGAAATCTTCGCCCTTTTGGGTCCATAAGTTTCTTAACATGTTTTAACAATAAATGGTCAATTTATAAAGTGAATGAATGACCAGTAAAAATATCATCACAATTTTTAGGAATAAAAAATGTCTAAACAAAAACAAAATCAAAATCACAATCACTTACTTAATTACTTCATGTTACAAGGAGAAAGAAAGAAAACTACTCACAAAGCATGGGGATAACAAAACAAAATATATTTATAAAACACCAATCCAAAGTACAAAAATTAAAGACAAAGATACAAATACTTTTCTGGAATGTTCCCCCAAGAACTCCTTTGAATTTGTCTTACTTCTCTGACTCCAACAACACTTAGAAGACTCGCAAACACCAGTAATAACAAAGACTCACAAAGAAATACTTAACACACTCACACACTATGAGACTTTATAGATCCACCCCCAGCCTCTTGCAATTAATCCATATTTATAGAGCTTCAAAAATGACCAAGGATTGCCTTAGACATCTCTTCAAAATTTGGCCTCATTTAATGAATCTTCTAGAAAATAACTCTGTTGACTGGGCGCCTAACTGTCGTGCCTAGGCGCCAACCAATTTCTGCATCTAAGGTCTGATCCCGACTGTCTATATGCAATAGTATAACAATGACTTTAATGATCTTTTCACTTATGTAATCTTACTTTGTAACAGAACCAAAAACTTGATCCTGGAGAAACTAAGAATTTAACTTTTTAATTTATATATATATATTGGGATACTAGGCAAGTATTCGTATCGTTATCAAGAAATATAGGACTTATTTATTAAGACCTGAATATCAAACCCACAGGAAAAATACGCAATATGCACAAACTTTCTATTTTAAAAAGACAATTACTTAAACTATAGATATTTTCTCAATAAGTAAAATTCAATTATTTTTGGTATTTTTGATATTTTTACAAAAAAATAAAACTTCTAAAGATAACTTGAGTTTATGTACAAGAAAAGCACTTGATATGAAAATATATTTCTTCTTATCATGAATCAGTAATAAGTATAGGATTTCTGTTGTACAAGTATGTCAATTATCTTGTGCCAAATAGAAGCAATAATATTCTTTACCCTTACTAGATATGCTATTAAAAACATTGGCTAATTTAAAGTTTGAATAGTTCTAAAGACCGGCTAGGCAAGGAAGATACCAGCTCTCACTCTAGAGTTCCCTCAATTCCCTCCACCTGGGGGCTAACATCTCGTATCAAAACCTAAAACAATAAATCAAGTTGGGGGCTTTAACCTATCACATTAAAGTCCTCTAACTCTACACCCTTCCAAGTTTATTTCCATATTTATTTGCACTCAATCATATGAATTACATTCTCATTCATACAACCCATGTGATTCTTTCCAATTGTTGACTGAGACAATACCATCCCGATTCTTACATGTTCTCACAACAAATTTTAACATCCGGATTGGCCAAATTAAGAAGTAAATGAAGTACATGGATTTAAATCATCACAACTTCTTCCAACATTAATGATCAATACTCTTCACAACTTCCATCCACCACTTTTAATTACTTAACATTTTAACTAGAAAGATAATAAAAACTACTCAAAATTTATGGAGAAAACAATACCACTTTAATTTAAAAGTAAAAGTCATTATCAAACCAACAAGAAGTCTCGATTAAACCAAAAGCAGTTAAAAAAAAGATAAAAACTTATCTCAAATCATCTACCAAACTCTTGAAGTTCCTTCGAATCTCTTCTCTTTTACAACACTCTTGACTCTTACAATAAAACTAAAAATAAAAAGGATAAGGTAAATTTGTGGTGCCTGAAAATCTCTCCAAAAAAATCTCTCAAAACTCCCCCTTTCCAACACTTTTCAGAACTTCTTTTCACACTTCAAAAAGTCTTAACTTCCTTCTTTTATAAATCTCCAAGAGGTGCCTTGATAACTCTTCACCAAGAGGTGCCAAGAGGTGCCTTGATAACTCTTCAAAATGTTTCCCAATTCGATGTATTCTCTAAAGGATGCCTCCTTTCGCAAGTCTTCTAATCATATTTTCAATTCTAGTGGTCATAACCACCCTCCTTAGCCAATAAGAGCCTCAAATGTCCCTTCAAAATTCTGCAAACTAAAATAAACCGTCACATAACTGCCTCTGGCGCTTAGGCGCGACCTTCTCTTTTTCATCGACGCTTAAGCGCCAGATCTAAACCTTAGGCGCCAAAACACTTTTGCACAACAAAACACTTTTGCACAATCAATTTTCACATTTTTGCTCAAAATTTAATCCTTTTTCACTCCTTTTAGCATTTTTCACCTTTTTACTTGTACCTGAAAGAAAAACACATAAATACCTTCCATTAAAGGGCAATATCTCAAAAAATAGGTATCAAAATGTGTCTAAAAATACTATATATTTTTGGTGTGTCAAAATCCCCCAAACTTAAAATGTTACTTGTCCTCAAGTGACACTTTAATCTTTAAAAAACCAAATAAGTATGATATGTATATGAGTTTCTTTTGGAGCTATTTAGATTTAGAAATATAGTAGTCCAATTTAGAAAAAAATATTTAGTAAATGTGACTAACTTAAAGTTTAGAAATTTTTAATGTTAAAAAATATGAAAATATGAGTTTCTATCTAATTCAGAAATTTGGTAGATTTTCCAAATTTAGAATTTAGTTCTTTTATTATCTCCACTTAAAAAAATTTATTAAAAATAATTTTACTTACCATATTATATCCTTAAGCTTAAGAGTTCCTCAAGTCTTATACTTTAAAAAGTTCAAATGTGGAACCAAATTTTGATTAGACACTAATCCTCAAGCTTCTCCTCCCTTACTTTTTTTTTCTTTTCTTTTCTTTTTCTTTTTCTTTTCTTTTCTTTTTCTTTTTCTGTTCTTTTCTTTTCTTTTTCTTTTCTTTTTCAGACAAGGATTACTATATCTGAATAGGCCCTTAATGATTTTGAATTCCACTTCTCCTTTCCTAAAGCAAAGTCCTGTTATAAATTTTTTACTTATAAATATAATAATAGTTTTGAAAATTATTTTTAACAAAAAAAATTTAAGTATTAAACATAAAAGTCTAAATTTCTAAATTTTTCAAAAATACAATTTTCTTACTAAATATAGTTACACTATATTTAACATTTTCTACACTAAAATTTTTTAACTAAAAGTTTTTCTTCATCACTCAAAATTTTAACTAAATTTTCTTACTCATTTCTAAAATCAAATTTTACTTCCCTAGTATAACTTCATATACATAATCATTTTTATTTTCAAATCAAATTCACTTGTAGCACATTTGAGAACAAGTAAAATTCAAGTTTTGAAACTATTTTTCATCCCCCCAAACTTAAATTTTTAATAATATTAAACATTTTAGCAGCAAATATAAATATGCAAGGATGAAAATTTGAAATAACATGCTTATAGGAATTTTTATACCCTAATTATACAAGTATAAAAACTAAAAACAGGAGTAAAACTAATTTTTGATCAATTTTTTATCATTTTCATTTCAATTCAACATGTAGAGATTCAATAGACTTCTAAGTAGTGGGTACAAACATAAAAACAAACTAACATACTAACTGTGATTTCCAGTCTCAAAATAAAAATAAACACACTAACAAGATAAAATAAAAATGCAGGGTAGCAATTTTCTGAGTTTAAAATTTAAAATTAAAGTTAGCAAGATTTTTAAACTTTCCCAAGACATAGAATTAAGTTCAATCCTTAATTAACTAACACAATAATCAACACACGACAATAATTACTACCCTAGAATTTAAAGAAAAGTACTAATAAACACAAACATCACAATAATAATTATACAAAAGTCTATCACAAAACAAAGTCTAAACAGGTACACAAATGCAAATGTAGCAAGTCCAAACCACGTTGTCCAACACATATTACAACATAAAAATAAATAACTCAGTCCTCCTCATCATCCTTAGAATCACCGCTATTCCAAACATTTGTAGACTCATAATCAGGGTATATAGGATGTGGAGGAAATTGCACTCCTTGGTTACCCTTAATGAGGTTTTCCAGAGATGAATGAAATTTCTCTTCATAATCATATTTTCTTCTATTATACCCATCAATATGACCTGCAAAGCTTTATAAATTTCTTACCTTATCTGCGATATAGTTGATATTGTCCATCATCATCTGTAATAGTTGACTTTGAGTTTTTGTAGACTCACCTCTAGAAGTAGAAGTTTGTGAGGTAGATGGTCTAGATGTAGAAGCAGTAGATGTTGTCATTCCATAACTCCTTGAAAATTACCCTCTCCTGTCAAAAATAGAATGCTCTGAATATGACTTCACATGAACACTTGTGATTGGCTTTAGAGGCAACAGTACTTCCTCCCAGCTATCATATCTCACTCCAGCCCGCTCACATAAAGAAAATCTTAAGGAAGCAAATCCAAGCAAATCCCAAGAAGCAAATCCCAAACCTGCAGTAGTAACGACAGTGACAGAACTGATGATAGTCTGATAGATCAAAGCTCCAATGTTGATGAACTTCCCTTCCTAAATACAATAGTTCAATGTTGCTCTCTCTCTGGTAACTTTGCTGAGATGATTTTTTGGTAATATACTGGCTGAAATAAAATAATGCCATGCCTTTGAAGGTGCACTTAACTTTGAGGTGGAATAATTGCCTCTTCTTTCTTTAGTAATTCTCCAGAATCCTCTTCCAACTGTTAAATAGGAAATAATCTCATCTAGCTCCATCTCAGTAGGACTATAGTTTGCATAAAAACACAAAGTATCAGGTGGTAGATGGTAAAACATATTGATTACCTCCAGTGAAAAAGATACTAATTTTCCACTAACCATGACTCGATCATCTTCAGCCTCTGGTAAATTTGCGTAAAACTCCCTAAATACAGAAATAAAGGCCACAACATAAAAACAAAAGAATTAGTTTCATTGTCGGCGAACGATAAGATCTTCTACGAATCCACCTGGATTTTTGAAACATCGCTCCTGAATAAGTTTTCATGATTGCAGAGCATCACTGTACCTATCTTGAGTTTTCAAACACACAAACTTGCTCGAATCAAAGTGGCTTTTTCCTTTACTCCTCTTCATTCTTGGTGTCATACTACAAATTTCATAAAATTCCAAAATAACTTCAAAAATACAGTATAATCTACTAAACTCAACTCCTATAAGCATAAACTACACTTTCTATACAATTTTCATAGAACTTTCTTCATTTTTACCATGAATAGTGATTTTTGGGTTCTTTCAAATGTACTCTGATTTTCATAGAACTTTCTTCATTTTTACCATGAATAGTGATTTTTGGGTTCTTTCAAATGTACTCAAAATACATGGTGAAAATCCGAAGCTCTTACCTCAAGAAATTGCTCTTGCCTCAAGAAATTCAAATCTAGCAAAATTTTCTCAATTCCACCAAGAAATCTTCACATAATGGCTTCCCCTAGACTTCCAAATCGTGAACTCGAGAGGTTGACGGTGACACCAAGAGTAAAAAATGGCAATTTTTGGGTTTATTTTTCACTTTTAACCGTTCAAAAATCAATTTTTGTGAACCAGTGCTTAAGCACGGAGTAGTGGCGCTTAGGCGCCTGCCTCTCGAGTTACATTGCGCTTAAGCGCGAGAATGTGGTGCTTAGGCACCAGTGCACAATTTTTGAAAATTTTGAACCGAAGTAAAATGCACTATAAGCTAAGTATACCACCCTAAACGGTCTCATAACACTTAAATGACTATTTTCCTCTCCCTTAACTCTCCTTTTTTTCAAAATTCTCCACTATAACTAATTTGATTCGAGGCTAAAAAATACACAAATTTTCACAAAAACATACATATACATTCATTCAAAAATGAGTACAAATACATATAAAACTTAATTCTCACTCCAAATAGTCTCGGATGAGAAAATCTTTCTAAATACAAATACTAAACAAACTAACATAAGCTCCAAAAACAATATTTTACACTTAACACATTAAACAGTGACTCCTAATAAACAAAATTTAACACAAAACTTAATTCCATTCTTGATTTGTTGGGACAAAATCTGGTCTTTCATTAGTCTCTTCTGGGGCAATCAAAATATAAAGTTGATGAAACGGATGGTGGTGAAGTGCTCTGATACTATCTTCTTCTATTCATTTATTTTTAAGATACATCTCCTTATTTGCTTCCTATTGTCGGCACTATTTTTGGTGTGGGGTTTGCCCGTAAGAAGCTATCGGTCATTGGAATTGAAATCCCGTTGCCCGCTTCAGAAGGACGTTTTTTTTTTTTAAATTTAGTTTTGAAAAAGATGAAGTCAAACTGACCCCATAATTTTCATAGTTTAGATGAAAGAGCGCTTTATCTCAAATCATGTATCTATCCCGAAGGATGAACACAAGAATTGAGGGTGAGACTCGATCAAATAAA
>NW_018253749.1:38635-53434 GCF_001263595.1 Phalaenopsis equestris | reverse complement strand
AAATACCAAGTTAGGCATTTCACATAGAATTGGATAGATATCCATTCTAAATGAACCATGGATTAATGCATTGTGAAGATATGGTGTACCCTAGCTCCAAGTCAACACCCAGGGTCGACCCTAAAGCCAAGTAATCTTATAGGGACTCTTCTTGAATTCTCTTATAATGATCTTTCCTACTAAATGCTAGAAGTTAAGGTCAATATGTGGAATTTCAAGTTGAGTAAAAAGAAGAGTTTTGAATTTCTAATGGTGGGGTACCTCTTCTAATTTTCTAAGACTAGTCAATAGCAAAGTCCTATGACTAGACCTAGGCTACTAAAGAAGTTTTCTAGACCTCAACCAAAAATGAGGTCAACACCTATATAACTAGTATGACTAAATTGCATTTTCAATTTCCATCCAATATGCTCTAGATGTGCATGAATCTCAATTACCTTTGTCTCTAGTAAAGCAATGATAGTCTCAATTTTGTTGATCTTTTTGGATATTCCTTCAATGGTAATGGCTAAGAAACCGTTATACATCTCTTGTGCACTTTGACTAATGAATCTCTTCCTCATGGTCTCTTCCTTTTTCTTCAAATCCATCTCCCATTAAGACATCTTCTCAAAATCTCTCTCTCTTAGGCTTTAGGGCTGAAAATGATATAGGGTGAAATTCCTTCACAAAACCCTTCTATTAATAAGCCTAAATCCCTCTAATAGCTCCTAGGCACGTCCTAAAACTGCCTTGGCATTTTTAGTCAACCTCTTAATGGTTAAACCTTCTAGAATTTAAATTTTGCACATGGTTTTTAAATCCCATGCTTAAGCGCTGAATATTGGCACATAAGTCCAGTGCTTAATTTTGCACCAGTCAACTTAACATCCAAATTCTCATTTTAGCATGTCTGGATCACTAAATAAAGTCTTAAAATCAATACTAACACATAATAGTCTCAAAAATACTACCTTAAATTTTCTTAATCTCACACAACCAACATTCAAAGCAAAACACACTGATAATTATGGGTTGCCTCCCACAAAGCGCTTTGTATAACATCGTTAGCCCGACATAACCAGTGCTTATTTTGGTTGAGCCAACACCATTCGATCGTTAAATTTATGTTAATCCCCTTCAAAATAAGGTTTCAGTCTATGACTATTCACTTTAAATATTTTCTCAATTTTAGGATCTTTAATATCTACAACTTCATAAGAATAAACTTTTATCACAACAAATGGGCCCATCTTCCTTGACTTAAGTTTGGTTGGAAATAATCTTAACCTTGCATTATATTATAATACTTGTTGCCTTGACTTAAAAGTTTTAGTAAGAATTCTTCAATCATGCCACATTTTCATCTATTCTTTGTAAATCTTAGCACTCTTGTAAGATTATTTCCTTATCTCTTCAAGCTCATTTTCTTCAAGCTCATTTAATTGCAATATTTAATTGCAATAAGCTTTTCTCACCAGCATCTTTCAAATTATAATTGAACTCTTTAATTGCCCAATATGCTTTATGCTCAAGTTCAACTGGTAAGTGACAAACTTTCCTAAATATTTGCCTATATGGGGAAATTCCTATAAGAGTTCTGTATGAAGTCCTATAAGCCCACAAAGCATATTCAAGTTTGATTGTCCAATTCTTTTTTGTTGGATGCACCAATTTTTGCATAATTCTTTTAATTTCTTGATTGGATAATTCAACCAAACCACTTGTCTGAGGATGATAAGCAGTAGCAATTCTAAGGTTTATAAAATATTTCTTTAATAATTTCTTCATTATGGCATTTTTGAAATGACTTCCCCCATCAGTTATGATAACTCTCCTCATCCCAAATCTACAAAATATGTTCATTTTTAAAAATTTTGCAACACTTTGAGCATCACATCTAGGTAAAACAACAACTTCTATCCATTTAGATATATAGTCTACTGCTAACAGTATATATAATATTTTGAAAGATGGTATAAATGGTCCCTTGAAATCTAATCCTCAAACATTAAATATTTTAACTTCTAAAATATAATTGAGGGGCATCTCATTTCTTCTAGAAATATTGCCTACTCGTTGACATCTATCACAAGCATTAACATCTCTAAAAATAGTAGGCCAATAGAATCCAGATTGTAAAATTTTGTATGTTGTTTTATCAACACTAAAATCTCCCCCAAAATAAGAATTATGACATTTTTGGATAATTTCATAAGTCTCTTCTAAAGGCACACATCTTCGAATATCCTTTCCTTATTTATATAAAAATGGGTCACCCCAAAAATAAGTCTTAGCTTCAGAAATAAATTTCCTCTTCTGTTGGTTTGTCATTCCATAGGGTATAATATCACTAACAAGAAAGTTCATAATGTCGGCACTCCACGAAACACGCCACTCATTAATATTGAACAGTTTTTTTTTTGAAAATTTTCATTAATTTCTTTTTCAAAACACAGTGGTTTTTCTAACTCAAGCCTGGACAAATGATCAGCAATTTGATTTTCAGTTCCCTTCCTATCTACTATTTCAAAGTCAAATTCTTGCAAAAGAAGAATCCATCTTATAAATTTGAATTTAACATCATTCTTTTTCTTTAAGTACTTAATAACAGAATGATCTATATGCACTATGCAATGAGTCCCAATTAAATATGATCTAACTTTATCAAAGGCATATACTATTGCTAATAACTTATTTTTAGTTGTTGTATAATTAGTTTGAGTTTCATTAAGAGTTTTACTAGCATAGTAGATTACTTTAAAAATTTTATCATATATTTTTCCTAAAACAGTTCCAATAACATAATCACTAGCATCACACATCAATTCAAAAGGTTTTCTCCAATCTGGTGAAACTATAATTGGTGCAGTGACTATTTTTTTAATAACTCAAAAGCTTTTAGGCACTCTTCATTAAAATTGAAAATTGCATCTTTCTCCAATAAATGGCATAAAGGCTTAGCAATTTTTGAAAAGTCTTTAATATATCATCTGTAGAATCCAGCATATCCTAAAAAACTTCTAATTTTCTATAAATTTGTTAGATAAGGTAAATTAGTGATCACTTGAATTTTAGCAGGATCTATTTCTATACCATTTTCAGATATTTTATGTCCTAAGACAATTCCTCCGGGCAATAGAATGTAGGGTAAACCTCCTTTTTTTCCTTCATTTTCCCAATTAAGGACTAAATTCATTTCTTCACAACATTTGATAACTTTAGATAAATGTTCTAGACATGAGTCAAATGATTCGAAAATGAAGTTTGAGTCAAATGAAGTTCAAAACACTGAAAAATCATCCATAAATACTTCAATCCCTTTTTCAATTAAATCACAAAAAATTATCATCATACATCTTTGAAATGTAATAGGGGTATTACATAAACTAAAGGGGATTCTTCTAAAAGCAAATGTACCATAAGGACTGGTGAAAGCTATTTTCTCTTGATCCTCAGGAGTTATTTGTATTTAGTGATAACCGATATATCCATTCAGAAAATAAAAGTATTTATGCTCAGCTAGTCTATCCATCATTTGATCTAGAAAGGGTTGTAGAAAATGATCTTTCCTAGTGACAAGATTTAATTTTCTACAATCAATGCATATTTGCCACCCTGTGACTTGTCTAGAAGGTATTAGCTCATATGTTCATTCACAGTCACAGTTACTCCTTCTTTCTTAGGAACACAGTGAATTGGACTAACCCAAGCATTATCTGACATAGGTTAGATAATTCCAGCCTCTAACCACTTTAAAATTTCTTTCTTTACTACTTCCTTCATTTTAAGATTCAATCTCCATTGAGGATTAGCCCTGGGTTTGCAGTTCTCTTCCATATGAATTCTATGCATACAAATTAAAAGACTAATTCCTTTAATATCAGCAATTCTATGCATACATTCACTTAGGTATCTTATAACATCCATTCTATAGCATTCATCATCTTTACCTCCTCCAGGATATTTCATTGAGTTTGAAATGTTAAAAATAATAGTTTGATCATTGACGCACATTAATTCCCCTTTCTGCACATATATCATTGCTCTTCTTATGGCTAGGAAAGGTCTCCCTAAAATAATAGGTATCTATTTATCTTCCTCCATATTCAGCACAATGAAATCAACAGAAAAGATAAATTGATCCACTTTCACTAGGTCATCTTCTATAACTCCTTTAGGGTAAGTTATTGAACAATCTGCTAACTGTAAAGTTACAGTAGTAGGGGTTCTTTCTCCTAATCCCAATCTTTTAAATATTAATAATGACATAAGGTTAATGCTTGCACCTAAATCACATAAAGCTTTCCCATAAAATCTATCTCCTATTGCACTTGGAATTGTAA
This sequence comes from Phalaenopsis equestris, assembly GCF_001263595.1. NCBI lineage: Eukaryota > Viridiplantae > Streptophyta > Magnoliopsida > Asparagales > Orchidaceae > Phalaenopsis > Phalaenopsis equestris. The sequence goes on along the minus strand of NW_018253749.1, from coordinate 49,109 downwards.
AGCTACCAGGATTTTTAAGCTTTTCAGAAAGCTTCTTCTGAATAATTGCACTGCACTCCTCACTAAGTAAAACAATCTCATTATCATTAAACTTCATTTTCCTGTTAAGAATATCCTTCATAAACTTTACATAGCTTAGCCTTTGTTCTAAGGCGTCAGCAAATGGAATATTAATTGTTAGCTTCTTAAAAATTTCTAGAAATTTTGAAAAATGCTTATCCAACTTCTGTTGACAAATTCTCTGAGGAAATGGAGGTGGTGGTTTCTCTAAGTTAACTTTAAGTGGAGAAATAGGTCTTTCAAAAACTTTTGGAGAATCCTCTTTTGATTCTTCAATTTCTTCTCTCTACTTCAGTTTCTTATTAAACCCTACCTTCCAACTCTCTTCCGCTTCTAAGTTGAACGGCTTTTACTTGTTCTTTATTCTGGTCATTTAGATTCATTTTAGTATTACTAGGAAGTGTTCCTTGGGATCTATTACTTAATGAATTTGCAATTTTTCCAGGTTGATTCTCAATATTTTTAATTGTAGCTCGTTGACTTTGTAACTGATTTCCTATTTATAACACCACTTCTTCTATAGACAACTTCTTCTCCTAAAATTGTGGATTACTATTAAAACCTAAAGGATAAGTGATCTATAGTTATTATTGCCTTGGTTGTTCCAGTTTCCCAATGGGTTTCCTTGATTGTTCTCCTATTGCTGATTATTACCATTCATAGTATTATTCCAATTAAAGTTGGGATGGTTCTTCCAACCTGGGTTATAATAATTTGAATATGGGTTATTCTACTTGTTATTTATGACATTTAAAGTTTCTAATGATGCTTGAGAATCTACCATTTGGCCTAATGAATTCTCTTCAATCATAGAGATATGTTGAGAAAAATTCATTCCAAATTGGTCTAACTTCCTTGAAATTGCAGCAACTTGATTTGCTAACATAGTAAATGCATCAGATTCATGAATATTGGATACTTTTTTAAGATTTAACCTCTTAGAAGGCCATTGAAAATTTTTTGTATTCATTTCTTCAATTAAAGCATAAGCGTCATGAAATAGTTTTGACATCAATGAACCACCACCAGCGGTATCGATAATAGATCTAAGAGCTCAATTAATCCATTATAAAAAGTTTGAATTATTAAAAAATCTGGTATAGCATGGTGTGGACACTTTCTAAGGAGATTTTTAAATTTTTCTCATGCTTTATAAATAAATTGCCCCTCAAATTGATTAGAAGATGTAATATCATTTCAAAGCTTCTCAATTTTTTATTGTAAAAAATATTTAGTAGGGAATTTTTGTGCTAAATCACCCCAAGTTCCGATAGATCCAGGTGATAATTAATGCAACTACATCTTAGCTTTATCACTTCGTGAGAAAGGAGTAATCTAACTCTTATGGCATCATCTGATACACCATCGTATTAAATGGCTGCTTTCTTAGGACTCACCCTCTCAAAGTAGCAATTTAAATAATCTACCAATAATTTTTAATGCCCTTTTGAGAGGGTGAATCCTAAGAAAGTATCCATTTAAATATGATGGTGTATCAGATGATGCCATAAGACTTAGATTATCCTTTCTCACTAAGGGATAAAGCTAAGATGTAGTTGTATTCGATATCGTCTGGAGCTATCGGAACTTGGGGTGATTTAGCACAAAAATTCCTTACTAAATAATTCCTTACTAAATATTTTTCACTTTACTAAATATTTTTCACTATAAAAAATTGAGAAGCTTAGAAATGATATTACATCTTTTAATCAGTTTAAGGGATAATTTATTTATGAATCATGAGAAAAATTTTAAAATCTCTTTAGAAAGTGTCCACACCATGTTATACCAGATTGGTTAATAATTCAAACTTTTTATAATGGATTAACTGGGTCTCTTAGTATTATCGATACCGCTGCTGGTGGTTCATGGATGTCAAAACCATTTCATGATGCTTATGCTTTAATTGAAGAAATGAATACCAATAATTTTTAATGGCCTTCTAAGAGGGTAAATCTTAAAAAAGTAGCCAATATTCATGAATTTGATGCATTTACTATGTTAGCAAATCAAGTTGCTGCAATTTCAAGGAAGTTAGACCAATTTTGAAAGAATTTTTCTAAACCAATTTCAATGAATGAAGAGAATTAATTAGGCTAAATGGTAGATTCTCAAGAATCATTAGAAACATCAAATGCCATAAATAACAAGCTAAATAACCCATATTCAAATTATTTCATATTAGTATCACCTAAGTTGGAAGAACCATCCTAATTTTAACTGGAATAAAACTTCAGGTGGAAGTAACCAGTAATGGGGGAACAACCAAGTAAACATATTGGAAAACTGGAATAACCATAGGAGTAATAATAATAGATCTACTTATCCTCATGGTTTCAACAGTAATTTATCTATAGAAGAAGTGGTGTTACAAATGAGAAATCAGTTACAAAGTCGTGGAGCTACAATTAGAAATATTGAGAATCAACTTGGACATATTGCAAATTCATTAAGTAATAGATCCCAAGGAACACTTCCTAGTAATACTGAAATAAATCCAAAAGACTAGAATAAAGAGAAAGTAAAAGCCATTCAACTTAGAAGTGGAAGAGAGTTGGAAGGTAGGGTTAAAAAAATTGAAGTAGAGAGAGAAGAAATTGAAAAACCAAAAGAGGATGCTCCGAAAGGTTCAGAAAGACCCATTTCTCCGCTAAAAATTGATTTGAAAAAACCACCACCTCCATTTCCTTAGAGGCTTCATCAATAGAAGTTGGATAAGTAATTTTTAAAATTTCTAAAATTTTTTAAGAATCTTACAATTAATATTCCATTTGCTGAGTCTTAGAACAAATGCCAAACTATGTAAAGTTTATGAAGGATATTCTCAATTGGAAAATGAAGTTTGAAGATAATGAGACTGTTGCACTTAGTGAGGGGTGCAGTGCTATAAATCAGGTGCTATAATTCAGAAAAAGCTTCTTGAAAAGCTTAAAGATCTTGGTAGCTTTATTATTACATGTGCAATAGGAGATAGATTTTATGGGAAAGCTTTATGTGCTTTATGTGATTTAGGTGATTAGGTGAAAGAATTAACCTTATTCCATTATCAATATTTAAGAGATTGGGATTAGGAGAAATAACCCCTACTACTGTAACTCTGCAGTTAGCAGATCATTCAAGAATGTACCCTAAAGAAGTTATAGTGGATGTCCAAATGAGAGTGGATCAATTTATCTTTCCTATTGATTTCATTGTGTTGGATATGGAGGAAGATAAAGAGATACCTATCATTTTGGGGAGACCTTTCCTAGCCACAGAAGTTTTATGATAGATGTGCAGAAGGGGGAATTACACATCAATGATCAAATAGTTACTTTCAATATTTCAAGATCAATGAAATATCCTGCAAAAGGTAGAGATGATGAATGTTATAGAATGGATGTTATAAGATATCTGAGTAAATTTCATTTCAAAATTAATTATGAAAAAAAATCTGAAGTAAAAGTAAAAGATTTGGAACATATTTGGAACATGAGCAAGAAGAGGAATTGGATCAATGTGAAGATCTTTATAAGAAGATTCAAACTATGTTCGAGAAAGTTTTGAAATTTTGGACACCATAGAAAAAAATAAATCATTTTGTTCATAAATAAAAAAACCTCCTGAACATGAGTTGAAGTTACTTCCTGAACATTTGAAGTATGCCTTTTTAGGTGATTCCTCTACTTTACCTTTTATAATTTTCTCTAAATTAACGATGGAAGAAGAAGAAAAATTGATGAAAATTTTGAAAAATTTTAAGAAAGCTTTTGGATGGACAATATCTGATATTAAGGGAATCAGTCCTTCAATTTTTATGCATAAAATTCATATGGAAGAGAACTGTAAATCCATGGCTGATCCTCAAAGGAGATTGAATCCTATTATGAAAGAAGTTCTTACGAAAGAAATTCTAAAGTGGTTAGATGATAGATTTATTTACTTTATTTTAGATAGTGCATGGGTTAGTCCATATCATTTCGTTCCAAAGAAAGGAGGAGTAAACGTGACTGTAAATGAACATAATGAATTAATACCTACTAGAGAGGTCATAGGGTGATGAATATGCATTGATTATATAAAATTAAATTTCACTACAAGAAAAGATCATTTTTCACTACCCTTTCTAGATTAAATGCTGGATAGACTAGCTGGGCATAAATAATTTTGTTTTCTTGATGGATATACTGGTTATCACCAAATATAAATAACTCCTGAGGATCAAGAGAAAACAACGTTTACCAGTCCTTATGGTGTATTTGCTTTTAGAAGAATGTCCTTTGGTTTATGTAATGCCTCTGCTACATTTCAAAAATGTTTGATGGAATTTTTTTGTGATTTAATTGAAAAAGGGATTGAAGTCCTTATGGATGATTTTTCAATGTCTGGAAATTCATTTGACTCATGTCTAGAACATTTATCTAAAGTTCTCAAACGCCGTGAAGAAATAAATTTAGTCCTTAATTGGGAAAAATGCCAGTTTATGGTAGCAGGAGGAATATATTAGAACATCAAATATCAAAAAATGGTATGGAAGTAGATCCTACTAAAATTTAAATGATTGCTGATTTACCTTACACAACCAATATAAGGGAAATTAGGAGTTTTTTAGGATATGCTGGATTCTGCAAGCGATATATTGAAAAATTTTCAAAAATTTCTAAGTATTTATGTTATTTACTAGAGAAAGATGCATATTTTAAATTTGATAAGGAATGCCTAAAAGCTTTTTGTGTTATTAAAGTAAAAATTAGTCACTGCACCAATTATAGTTTCACCAAATTGGGGAAAACCATGTATGATGCTAGTGATTGTGCTATTGGAGCTGTTTTAGGACAAAAATATGATACAATTTTCAAAGTAATTTACTATGCTAGTAAAACTCTGAATGAAGCCCAAATTAATTATACAACAACTAAAAAAGAGTTATTAGGAATAGTATATGCCTTCAATAAATTTAGATCATACTTAATTGGAACTAAATGTATAGTGCATACAGATCATTCTGTTATTCAGTAACTGATATGAAAAGAAATGAGACGCCCCTCAATTATATGCTAGAAGTTGAAATATTTGATGTTTGGGGATTAGATTTCATGGGACCTTTTATACCATCTTTTGAAAATTTATATATACTGTTAGCAATGGACTATGTATCTAAATAGATAGAAGTTGTTGCTTTACCTCGATGTGACACTCTCAAAAAGAAATTAATGAATATTTTTCAGATGAAAAATAGTTCAACGTTAATGAGTGTTGTGTTTCGTGGTATGCCGACATTGTGAACTTTCTTGTTTGTGATATTGTGCCCTGTGGAATGACATACCAACATAAGAGGAAATTTATATCTGAAGTTAAGACTTATTTTTTGGATGACCCATTTTTATATAAATAAGGGAAGGATCAGATTATTCAAAGATGTGTGCCTTTAGAAGAGACTTATGAAATTATCCAAAAATATCATAATTCTGATTTTGGGGGACATTTTGGTGTTATAAAATAACATACAAAATTTTACAATCTGGATTTTATTGGCCTACTATCCTTAGAGATGTTAATGCTTATATCAAAACTTGTGATAGATGTCAAAGAGTAGGAAATATTTCTAGAAGAAATGAGACGCCCCTCAATTATATGCTAGAAGTTGAAATATTTGATGTTTGGGGATTAGATTTCATGGGACCTTTTATACCATCTTTTGAAAATTTATATATACTGTTAGCAATGGACTATGTATCTAAATAGATAGAAGTTGTTGCTTTACCTCGATGTGACACTCTCAGTGTTGCAAAGTTTTTGAAAATGAACATATTTTGCAGATTTAGGATTCCAAGAGTTATCATAACTGATGGGACAAGTCATTTAAGAAATGCCATAATGGAGAAATTGTTAAGGAAATATCGTATAAATCATAGGATTGTTACTACTTATCATCCTCAAACAAGTGGTTTGGCTAAATTACCCAATCGTGAAATTAAAGAATTATGTAAAAATATGTAAACCCAATAAAAATGGTTTGGTCAGTCAAACTTGAACATGCTTTGTGGGCTTATAGAACTGCATACAGAACTCCTATAAAAATGTCCCCTTATAGGTTATTATTTAGGAAAGCTTGTCACTTACCAATTGAACTTGAGCATAAAGCATATTGGGCAATTAAAGAGTTCAATTATAATTTGAAAGATGCTGGTGAGAAAAGATTATTACAATTAAATGAGCTTGAAGAAATAAGGAATGAGTCTTATGAAAGTGCTAATATTTACAAAGAAAAGATGAATGTCGCATGATCAAAGGATTCTTACTAAAAATTTTCAGCCAGGGCAACAAATTTTGCTATATAATGCAAGGTTAAGATTATTTCCAGGCAAACTTAACTTCAGGAGGATGTTCCCATTTAATGGAGAAATTGTTAAGGAAATATCGTATAAATCATAGGATTGTTACTACTTATCATCCTCAAACAAGTGGTTTGGCTAAATTACCCAATCGTGAAATTAAAGAATTATGTAAAAATATGTAAACCCAATAAAAATGGTTTGGTCAGTCAAACTTGAACATGCTTTGTGGGCTTATAGAACTGCATACAGAACTCCTATAAAAATGTCCCCTTATAGGTTATTATTTAGGAAAGCTTGTCACTTACCAATTGAACTTGAGCATAAAGCATATTGGGCAATTAAAGAGTTCAATTATAATTTGAAAGATGCTGGTGAGAAAAGATTATTACAATTAAATGAGCTTGAAGAAATAAGGAATGAGTCTTATGAAAGTGCTAATATTTACAAAGAAAAGATGAATGTCGCATGATCAAAGGATTCTTACTAAAAATTTTCAGCCAGGGCAACAAATTTTGCTATATAATGCAAGGTTAAGATTATTTCCAGGCAAACTTAACTTCAGGAGGATGTTCCCATTTATTGTAATGAAATTTTATCCTTATGGAGCTGTGGATATCAAAGTTCCTAAAACTGAGAAAATATTTAAGTGAATGGTCATAGACTGAAACTCTATTTTATAGGGGATCAACTCAAATTTAATGATTGAATGATGTTGGGTCAACCAGAATAAGCAATGGCTATGTCGGGCTGATGACATAAAACCAAGTGCTCTGTGGGAGGCAACTCATAGTTATCAGTGTGCTTTTGCTTTGATTATTTTTTTGTGTGATTAAGAAAATTTGGGGTAGTGTTTTTGAGACTTTCATATTACTAATTATTTTAAAACTTTACCAAGTGACTTAGACATGTTAGAATGAGTATTTGGACGTTAAGTTGTCTGGTGTTAAATCAAGTACTGGCGCTTAAGCACCAATATTCAACGTTTAAGCGCAGGCGTTAAAAACCATGTGCAAAAATGTAGTTTTTAGAAGTTTTAACCGCCAATTGGTTAACTTAAATGTGTCATGGCAGTTTTAGACGTACCTAAAATTTATTGGAAGGATTTTGGCCTATAAATAGAAGGGTTTTGTGTTGGAATTTCACCCCAAAATCATTTTTAGCCCTAAAGTCTAAGAGAAAGAGAGATTTGGAGAAATGTCTTCATGAAAGATAGATTTGAAGAAGAAAAAAGAGGCCATGAGGAAGAAATTCATTAGTCAGAGTGCACAAGAGATGTATAATAGTTTCTTAGCCATTAGAGTCAAAGGAATAGAGGAAAATATCAACAAAATTGAGGCTAACGTGGCTTTAATTGAGGTAAAGGTAAATGAAGTTAATGCACATGTAGAGCATATTGGATGGCAATTAAAAATGCAATTTAGCCATACCAGTTATATAGAGGAAGTGGATAAGGCGATGTATCTCAAGCAGAAATGGATTGAAGTATACTATATCAGAGCTCATCACCTCCGTCCGTTTTATCAACTTTATATTCCAAATGCCCATGGAGAGACTAATGAGAGACAAGATTTTTTTCTAAAAAAGGAAGAATGGAATTAAGTTCTACGATAAGATTTGCTTGTTAAGAGTTTTTTTATGTATTAATGTTAAGTATTGTTTTTTGTTTTTATGTGATTATGTATTTATTGAGTAAGTTTGTTTAGTGTTTGTATTTAGAAAAAAATTTCTCATATGAGACTCATTGGAATGAGAATTATGTGTTGAATGTTGTTTGTAATAGTTTGTGAATGAATATAAGTGTTTTTTTGTGAAAATTTTGTGTTATTTTGGTCTCAAATCGAATTAGTTATATTGGAGAATTTTGAGAGAGAGTAAAGTTAAAGGAGAGGAAAGTACTAATTTAAGTGTTATAAAATCATTTAGGGGTGGTTTACTTATGCTAATAGTTCATATTAATTAAGTTCAAAAATATCAAAAATTGTGCACTGGGGCCTAAGCGCCACAATCCTGCGATTAAGCTTGAGGCAATCTGAGAGGTAGGCGTCTAAGCACCAAATATCCGCGCTTAAGCGTCGGTTCATGAAAATTGATTCACGAACAATTAAAACTAAAAATTAACCCAGAAAAAATGCCATTTTTGCTCCTTCCATTGTCTTATTCCTTTTGAGGTCGCGGTTTTGAGTTTAAGGCAAACCTTTTCGTGGAGATTTCTTAGTGGATTTGAGCCAAATTTGCTAGATTTGGATTTCGATTTGGATTTCTTGAGGTGCTAGATTTGGATTTCTTGAGGTAAGATCTTCACTTCTAAGTAGAAATTTTGGATTTTCACCATGTATTTTTTGCACATTGTGGAGGTACTCAAAATTTACTATTCATGGTGAAAAACTTGAGAAAATACATAGAAATTACATAGAAAGTGTAGTTTAAGCTTATAGGAGTTAAGTTTAGTAGATTAGATTTGATCTTTGAAATTATTATGGCATTTTGTGAAATTTGTAGAATGGCCCCAAGAATGAAGAGGAGTAAGGGAAAGACCACTTTGATTCAAGCAAGTTTGTTAGTTTGAAAGCTCAGCACAGATATAATGATGCTCTATAGTCACAAAAATTGATTCTTGAGAGGTGTTTTGAAAATCCAAGTATATTCATGGAGGATTTGATCGTTCACCGAAAATGGGAACCATTCTGTTATTTTTTTTTGTTATGGTTGTGATTTCTATAGTGCGGGAGTTCTATGCAAACCTCGTTAAGGCGAAAGAGGATCGAGTCATGGTTAGAGGCAAATTTGTACCTTTTTTACCATAGGTAATCAACATGTTCTACCATTTACTGCCTGATGCTTTATGTTTTTATTCAAACTATAATCCTACTGAGACTGAACTGGATGAGATTATATCAGTTTTGACTGTTGGAAGGGGACTCTAGAAATTTATAAATGAGAGGAGAGTCAACTTTTCCACTTCAAAGTTAAGTGCACCATCGAAGGCGTGGCACTACTTTATTTGAGCTCGTCTGTTACCGACTAATCATCTTAGTGAAGTTACGAGGGAGAGAGAAATGTTGAATTATTGTATTCAGCAGTGCAAGCCTATTAACATTGGATCTCTGAGTTATTAGACTATCATCAGTTCTGCCACTACTGCTACAACTACAGGTCTGGAATTTACTTCCTTGATCTTTTTTTTTGTGTGAGCAAGCTGGTGTAAGATATGATAGCTGGGAAGAAGTGTTGTTGCCTCTAAAATCAATTATAAGTGTGAATGTGAAATCATATTCTGAAAATTTATTTTTGGTTAGAGAGGAGGATTTTTGAGAAGTTATGGAATGTCGACGTTTGCTGCATCCACCTCCGTTGCTCTACATCGAGACCATCTACCTTGAGAGCATTTACTTCTAGAGGTGAGTCTACTGAATCTTAGGATCAATTATTGTAGAGGAAGATGAATAATATTAATATTACCGCAGATAAGGTACAAAATTTAGAAACTTTTGTAGATCATATTGATGGATATGTTAGAAGACATAGTGATCATGAGGAGAAATTTCACTCATCTTTGGAGAGCCTTATTAAGGGTAACCAAGGAGTGGAATTCCCTTCATATCCAAAATATCCTGATTATGAGCCTGCAACTTTTTGGGATAGCGGTGACACCAATGATGATGAGGAGAAGGACAAAGGTTGTTTTATGTTTATAAGATGTGATGTACTATGTGGTGTGAACTTGATACATTTGAGTTTATGTACTTGTTGGACTATGTGATGTGTTAGAATTTTTGTCTAATTATTATTGTAATGTTTGTGTTTTATTAGTATTGTGTTTTAAATTCTAGGGTAGTAATTATTGTTGTGTGTTGTATAATGTGTTTTAGTTAGTTAGGAATGAACTTATTTCTATCTATGTCTTATGAAAGTTGAAGTTGAAAATCTTGCTAGGTTTAATTTTAAACTTTAATTTCAGAAATTTGCTGCCCTGTATTTTCTTTTATCTAGTTAGTGTGCTTGTTTTTTTTTTATGTTGAGATTGTGAAGTCAAAGTTAGTGTGTTTGTTTGTGTGTTTGTTTGCTTTTATGTCTAACTCCACTGCATAGAAATCTAA